>NC_142775.1:34687852-34987852 GCF_988280905.1 Pimephales promelas | reverse complement strand
GATGATAGTTGACATTTAGTTGCAAAGTTATTTATGGTCAGTAGTATTCACAAATATAATAACTGTAAGTTGGGATCGTAAAAATAAAGTGTTGGCAGATATTAAAGGAGTAGTTCACTTTTAAAAATAAATTCACTTTTGCTGATGATTTACTCACCCCCATGTCATCCAAGATGTCCGTGTCTTTCCTTCTTCAGTCGAAAAGAAATTAAGGTTTTTGATGAAAACATTCCAGGATTTTTCTCCATATAATGGACTTTACTGGTAACCAAACGGTTCAAGGTCCAAATGAGAGTTTCAGTGCTAACTGTTCAAAGGGCTTTAAGCACAAATCTTCTTCAAATGACATGAAAAAAGATTTGCTCATTTTGATTAACGAGTTTGAATAGGAGAGTCACGAACGCACATCACAGAACAGAGCAAGGCGAGCATTTGAGCTTATAAAACTTAAACTTTTGTTTTTTATTTTTTTAAATGAGCAATCGTTTCACTTGATAAGACCCTTATTCATCGTCTGGAATCGTTTAAAGCCCTTTGAACAGTTTGCACTGAAAGTGTCTTTTGGACCTTGAACCGTTTGGTTCCCATTGAAGTCCATTATATGGAGAAAAATGCTGGAAAGTTTATCAAAAACCTGAATTTCTTTTCAACTGAAAAAAGAATGACTTGGATGACATGGGAGTGAGTAAATTATCAGCAAAAGTTTTTTTTAAAGTGAACTACTCCTTTAAGCAGACAATCTACTAATTATATACTGACTAGTTGACATATTTGCAAGGTTACTCATAGTTAGTAGAATGTTTAAAGTTGACATTGACAAAATTACCCAAGTAATCTGATGAAAAATATTAAGCAAAGTTACAAATAATTCATTATATTGTAGTAGATGTTTCGTCAGTGCCTGATAAATTAGAGACTGAAGACTTTCTTTTTTAGCTTTGCTATTAGCTCACGGTAGTCGCCCTGAGCAAGAGCAAACATGGTCGTGCGCTGTTCAAGGAATGGGAATGCTAAGGGTTATTTCTGTCCAGGTATTATAGAGCTTCAAAACGGCACCTCTCTGTTTGTTCTTCCATCTCTACAGGGACACACGTGCGACTGCGTTTCGCCGCCTCCGCGCTAAGTTCATCCGAACTTCCTCCATTTTAGCATGGGAGAAGAGAAAGGACTTGAGCAAAGGGCTTGGCGCCAGATGTTGGGATGAAATGTCCAGGGGCTGTGGCAACACATCAAACTCTTTTCTTCCCCTTGTCAGTGAGGAGCTCCCATCCTAGTGCGCAGTGTGTGTCCTGGCATGGGCGCTGGAACAGTGCTCACCCCCGCGCGGACACCAGCGACACACGCTGCTTACCTTGGATGAAAGCTCGCACGGGCCTCTCGCATGCGGGCGCTGGAAGAAAATCCCTCAGCTGCCTGACCCCACCGTACCCCCCTAACCGACGGGTCCCATCCAGCGCTTATGAAATCATGGGTAACACGCAGGGTTGGGAGAAGCCCATAAAAAAGCAGCACACCCCAAATTAAAGCAAGGTTCAGTAATAATTGTTCAAGGTCATTTTGACCATTAGAGAACATTGGAAAGGAATCATGGGAAGCGTGTGAACGTCCTGCCCAGGTGAGGCAGTGTTCCCAGAGCTGCGGTTGCCCTGGTGATTCCCGGGAAACTGGGCGACCCTGCGGGATCGCTACGTGTTTATTTTCTTTCATTCCGAGGTGGAAAAATCCCACCTGGGGCCGCTGGACAGGCTCTCTCAGCTGGCAGCGCTTTTCCCAGTTCTGGCGTCAGCGCGTTGTAGCACCTTGTAACCACAATGTGGTTTTTAACGAGAGGAACACTAGAGTTCACGGAAAACACACACTATATGCTTTTAAAAACCGACGTCATTTTGGACAATCATAAAAATGTGTTGTGAAATTTATAACATGATTATAATTTAATACTTTTTTAATTCAAATATCACACCAAAATAATACTTTCTTTTATTTAAAGTCTTTTATTTTGCTGCAGTTTACATTCGCACACATCGAGGTTACGGCTTTATGAAGCCCAAGTGACAAGTGTAATGATTTTTCTCCATCAGGTGGACAACTCAACTAAAACAACTATAAAGCTCCCTGATGACTATAAATTCAGATGCAGATACTGACAAGGGGAAAGTCGTGTAGATGTTGATGACTTGATTTACATTCATACGTATTTTTATTCATTTATTGCATCTATTAAGTTACGGTATCCTGAAAATTCACACAGGCAAGGACATGAATCCACCTCTTTTATGGTAATAATGCTTGAATTAAAAGTAATTTTAATATTTAGTGATATTTTAAAGTAAAAATGTCTAGGGGGTGTAACTTCATTTTTTCAGATTTTAAACTGATTTTTTTCAGATAAAAAAAAAAAATACTCAAAAACTTTGACAGTAATCTGACCTTATTTCCTAAAACGATTGTAAATATTTTAAAACGTATTATTCTTATTTTTTTACAAAAAGATTTAGTTCAGGTTTTCATAATATATTCATAAATTCATAATATTTTTTTACCTTAAAATGCTTTGTAGTTAAGATGTGAAGTAATAAAGTGTCAAAGTGTAAGGAAAATATTTTATCAGTCATATTTAATACATTACTTGACTGTTAAATTACTTCCAAATATGGTGCATGCGTTTACATTTTTTAAAATATCTTTGACATTCTTATTTGTCACTGATCCACAAGCTAAAATTTTATAAAACATTTTAAAACATTGGGAAACAAACAATAACTCTAGAAGGCCTGTATTCACTGGGCTTAGATTAAGCCAGGGGTCAGGGGACATTTAAGTTTAGCTTGTTTAATCGTCCCTTAGAAAAAAAAGATTACTAGATTGCATCTTGTGACAAAACAATAGAATATAAGACAGTTCAAACATGGATTTTAGCCTGGAACTAGGCTTAAATCTTGTCTGTGAAACCGTGTATACACCTAATATATACCACACTGTAAAAAAATATTTTCAAGATTTGTTATCACAACATTTTTTCTTTTGTCAAATCAACTTAAATAATTTATTTAGTTCAGATAACTTATTATTCTGAGTTTCTGATGATTAAATCAATCTCCTTCATTGTATTAACTCACATTTTCCAGTTCAATCAACTTAAAATTTTAAGGCAACCAGGTCACTTTATTTTTTAAGTAAACAATATTTTTTTACAGTGCAGGTATATACCCAATAATTGTGTGTGTGTTTGTGTGTGTGTGTGTGTCTTCTGTTTGATGTGAAGAAGTCTTTGGTGCTAATGATAAGGTAAATAAAATGCCCAACATGTAAAGCAACTATTTGTCCAGACAGACAATGTAAACGTGATAATTGGGGCTTTGTGAACAGCTCTACGGTACGTCTGATTGGCTTTAGAGAACATCCAAAAACAGCATGTGGCTACTTATCATTGCAAAGATCTTATCATAACGGATTCGTCTGTGAGCGTATGCAGTCCTCAAAACCTCACGGCAGGTTGTATTTGAGCAATTAGCATTGACTTTTCCCTTGAGAGGAAAAATGCATCTTTTCAAGTAATAAATCAATTAGTACACAAAGTTCACAAGACAATGCATTATAGCTCTGTTTTTGGAGAATGCGGTGCTCCGAGGGAATCTAGTGTGAAGAGAATCACTGCCGCAGGAACCATGACAAAGTCCTTTCGACATGGGAGTTAGACCCCTTTACTAGAGGATGGTTATCAGTGAATGATGATTTAAATTCACATTTGACTTCATAAGGTTGTAAAGGGTTAGTTCACCCAAAAATGAAAATTCTGTCATTAATTACTCACCCTCATGTTGTTCCAACCCTATAAGACTTTCGTTCATATGTTTGATTAAATCTGAGAGCTGTCTCACTCCTCCATAGGCTTCTATTGCAATTGATATCTGCCGGCCAAGAAAGTTAGTAAAAACATCGGTAAGATAAGTGACTACATTGGCTCAACCTTAAGTTTATCAAATCTTAATTTGTTTTCTGAAGATGAACAAGTCTTACGGGGTTGGAACAACATGAGGGTGAGCAATTACTGACAGAATTTTCATTTTTGGATGAAGTATACCTTTAAGGCTCACAAGGTTTTTAAATATTTATAAATCCTATTACATATTTAAATACATACATATATGTTTATATATAATTTCTTATTTCTAGTAATGTTATTTTTTATTAATTGGATTAATATTAATTAATATATTATATATAGAGTATATATTTATTTATATTAATCAGATTAATAAAAAATAATATAACATTGTATATATGTAGGCCTACAGGTTTTATTTTTATAAAATTGTATAATAATTTATGGAAGCGTATTGCATTCCCTTAAAGAAAAAAATCTACTCTGTTTTTCTGAATTAATGAGTTAATTATCTCAGAATTACGAGATAATTTTTCATGGAAAAAAGTTTTTGCTCTGTTTTTCTGAATTAATAAGTTAATTATCTCAGAATTACAAGATAATTTTTCATGGATTTTTTTTTTTTTTTTTTTGGTGTTTTTCTGAATTAATGACTTGATCATCTCAAAAACTCAGAAATTCAGAGCAAAAACTTTTTTCCATGAAAAATTCTGATATAATTAACTCGTTAATTCAGAAAAACAGAGTAGATTTTGTTTCCTCAAGTGAATGCAATACGCTTACGTAATAATTTATCTTATTTACTTTGATTTACTTATCTGCATGCTGTTCCAAACCTGATGACTTTTTTCTTCTATTCCACAAAATTATACATTTTGAGTAGTAGTTTTGGTGCATTTGTGTCCACCATAAAGCTAGAAATCCTCGCATTTGTATGAAAAAGGAAGCAATAAAGTCAAAGAGGTTTGGAACAACACAAAGGTGAGTAAATAAATAATACCAAAAATGTTAATCTGTGTGTGCACTAACCTTTTAAGACTAACTAGCAGTCTGTCCGCGCACCAGACAGATGCTGTTCACGTTTTGATATTCTCCTGTAAGTGCCCACACGGGGCTCAGGAAGCCTCCACTTGTCTTTGGCCTCATTAAAAGGCAGAGTTGTTTTTCTGTGGCAGAGGGCAAAGAAAAGAAGCCGTAAATGTGAGCAGTACAGATGTTTTACCGTTCTGCAACAGTGAGGCAGACTAAATCAGACATCTGCAATGCATTTGAGCTGGATCTCTAGCCTTCACACAACCCTTCATCATCCACCACTTTGCACCTGTGAAGCAGACTCACGCATATATACACAGACCTGTGTCGGTGCATAATTTAAATGATAACATACAGTAAGTGTTACTGATTCTGTGTCACGGATTTCTTTTGATGCTTAACTGGAAACAACAGGCTTGATTTCAACTGCTCTGCATTGTGTAATAGCCCTGTTCATGTTCCCGAAAGAAGGGTGATCAGAACGAGGCCGATCACACAGCTGAGCACCAGGCACATGTGAAAGTGCTTTGGGTCAGTTATCTATACGGCCACATGGAATAAGAACTCCAAAGAAAGTTCCACAGATTTCCAAAGATTTGGAATTCCTGCACATACCCATATCTTTGTGTGTTTGTTTATTAAAGAGTCTGGCTAATTTTATCATGCTTTTACACCAAATAGAGTGCAGTCCTCTCAGCTATGTATACATTTACCATGTTTAATATATATCCCATGACATGACGTTGACAAGCCCAGTTTTCTTTCCCATGATATAATTACAATTCATCTGCAGGTGGCCATGAACTAAAAGTAACAAAATATTCAATAATTATGAATATTATCTGCTTTTTATCTCGCTGAAGTTCAAACTTTGACTAGCAGGTTATAACCTTTTTTACAGTCTATGGGTATAACTGAGCCACATGCTAACCAGAGTGTGGTGTTGATGTTTGTCCTATTGAAAAAAGAAGTCTGAATGAGACATCGTTTAAAAAAAAAAAAAGCTAATAGCCACTAGCTTTGAGTTCATATGTAGCCTAACGTTAGACAGATAGATTTTTAGCATCCTAGCTAACTTTTAGAGGTAAAATTTCTCAATATCTAAAAGTATCTAAAAAAAAAAAAAATCCCAAACGTACTAATTGTGTGATGACGTTGTAAGTTCATAACAGAAAATTAAAGCAAATTACTATTAAAAACTTAACAAAACTTACCAAAGTCTGTGTTCTGTTGCTAACTCTCACAGCTCACAGCAGGTGAAATAATCATAAGGACCTGAACCTTCAGTGACAGCTGACGTTTTCTTTTGCCTGATTTTTGAAATGTCTTCAGAAATTTCTGGCAGTGTTGAACAAAAGTTGGAACATTTGTAACATTTATAAAATTAACCTCTTCTGTCAGGGCACGAAAGTAATTGTTTTTGAGTGGTTTGAAGACAGATTCGATTGAGACTACTTTGTGCCGTCAATTTCTGACAAATATGTTATGGGGGGATACTGAGTCCTGAAATGTGTTGAATATAAAATAAGAGTTTCCTCTGCTGTAAAAGCCCAAATTATGTATAAGCATAACTGTTGCCTTGTTTGAGAAAGGTTATTGCTCAGTCACTCTTGGCTTTGCTGTGCCCATTTCATTCCCTTTGCGTGCAAAACTTAATTAGCATTGGAATATCTTGTTCCCTGTTAACACTGAAGAAACAGAAACCAGAAGAAAATATCAGGGAGCAGTTTAAAGGTGCACTCAGTACTTTTTCCTCATTAAAAATGTTTTACACATAATATGGATAATACTTTTCATAATGACTTTCACTCAAATGAGATATGGATGTAGGTTTAATATAAATATGTATATGAAAAATGAATGAAAAGGTATGTTTGTTAATCAGTTAATTTGTTTTAATGCAGAATAAAAAATATTAAGTTAGTACAGCAGTAACTCAACACAAAAACATAGATTAAATGGACAAAATGATCATTATAGCCTATGACTGTGACCTTGAAATATTATCAGCATGTAATTGTGACTTGGACTACACTGCACACCTCAAATTTGAAACATTTCCCAGATTTTTCACACACGTGTTTCTGATCACAGTTCATATTCATGAACGCAGACCCTACGGTGTGACAGGAAATGTCTAAAAATTGAAAAAGAGACCCAAAAGGCCAGTTTCTCTTGTCAGCAGTTCTTAATGGTGTGATATATGGTGGTCAGTAAGTCTTTGATACTTTCTCACCATTCAGAACTGCAGGGAGGTCCCGTCGAAGGGTCCGGGGACAATTCTCATTGTCAGCGGTTCTGGACAGACTGCCCACATCAAATAGGCCTAGATCAATTTTAAGACTTTTTCTGCTCAGCAATGTTCCCTAATTTATTTTATTTTTTTCTTGCTGAGCAAATCATATTTTTATTGGTACTCTTCTAAGTACCAGACCCAAGCAGTGTGCTGTGCCAACTAAAAACTTTTGGAGAGTTTTGTAGCAATAGCTTTTGTAACAAGATCTCAAATATGTATATATATATATATATATATATATATATATATATATAAAATATTTGTGTACTTTATCTATATTTATAATATATAGCCTAGTATATATCTGAGATCTAAGATTTAAGTTATTGCTACTATGTGTGTGTATATATATTTAAGTTATTGCTACTATGTGTGTGTGTGTGTGTGTGTGTGTGTGTGTGTGTGTGTGTGTGTGTGTGTGTGTGTGTGTGTGTGTGTGTGTGTGTGTGTGTGTGTGTGTGTGTGTGTGTGTGTGTGCAGATAATTAAACACAATATCTATATATTCATTTCTTTTTTTTTCTATGTTAATGTATTTTATTTATATTTGTATAATATGTTATACATTTTTTTGGTTGGAATTAGACCCAAATTTTACTCTACGCAACTTAGTAGCCTATGTGAAAGCAAATGCTTTCTTTCAAGTTTAATTTTGTCTATTGAGGCAGACCACCATTCATAATGCAGTGCACGTTTACTTTTGTATATATATACAGTATATATATATATATATATATATATTATGGTAGACATGGTTAACATTTGAAGGTAGCTCTATCACCCCTTCGAGTAACAATATGTTAAAACCAAAACCAGAAGCAGGAGAGTAGCCTATGTTTTGTAGAGTATGTTTTAGGCCACAAGTGTTGCATCTCATCTCACAGCTTCAATTCTACTCTCCTATACTCTATACTTACAATTCTATACTTCAATACTACATAGAATGAATAAAAATGCAATATGGAAACCCAAATAAGTTGACAATACTCTAGAAAACAAATTTAGGTAGGTATTCAGTTACATCATTTTTTAATTTTAAAAAAGCATAACTGGTAGAGTTTTATTTTGTATTTTCATTTGCTCTTACATGTATACATCTCAAACATTTAACGTAAATGTATTATGTAATCTCAATTTAAATATTTTGAGTAGTGGAAACTTGGCTTGCCATAACTTGCTAATCAGTAAATGCTAACTTGCTACTTGGTAACAATGCTTTGATAGCATTAGCATAGCATAGCAAATGCTGAATGATGACTTCAGTATAGAATAAACATATCTGTTCTCAAACTAAGCTCATGCTCCACTAGTCACATGATGGTAACCCCCTCTTTACACAGAAACTCTTCTAAATTAGCATTGTAAAACATTAAACACTACTAAATCTTCCACTTAAAATTAATCTTGCACAAAAAAACCCCATTATATAATATTTAATTTGAGTATTGACCCTTTAATGTGTCATGGCAAAGCATGCTGTAGAAACCCAAGCCTTTGTTTGTTCAATTTAAAGGGTTAGTTCACCCAAAAATTAAAATGATGTCATTAATGACTCACACTCATGTCGTTCCAAGCCCAGAAGACCTCCGTTCATCTTCGGAACACAGTTTAAGATATTTCAGATTTAGTCTGGGAGCTTTCTGTCCCTCCATTGGAGATGTATGTACGGTACTGTCCTTGTCCAGAAAGGAAATAAGACATCATCAAAGTAGTCCATGTGACATCAGTGGGTGAGTTAGAATGTTTTGAAGCATCGAAAATACATTTTGGTCTAAAAATAACAAAAACTACGACTTTATTCAGCATTGTATTGTCTTCCGGTTCTGTGACATGAGGGTGAGTCATTACATAATTTTTGCGTGAACTAACAAGTTCATAAAACTCAAAACAATGAAACAATTCAGATCACCAAAAATGTGTCAGTTTTGTGAACTCAAAAGAGAAAGAAACTCCTAAGTACTCATAAAACTTAATTTGACTAAACTAATTCATTTAAGTTTACCCTTCTCAAACCAGATAATTATTTTGAGCATTGGGGTTTACAGTGAATTTAAATCCTGTCTATCCAGATTTTACAAAAAAAAACATTGTCTCCTTGCTGTGCAGATTTTCTTTTGGTCTATATGGAAGCAACATCCGATCACCAACTTAGAGGGATCACTTTTGCTCATCATCATAAAATGAATATATCAGCAATTCTTTCCCTTCTCATGAATAATGGATGTCAAACTGCTCAGTGATAGTGCGTAAGCTGATTTTAAATGGAGAAACTGTAGTCAGGCCTCACTGAAGTGCTCCTCTGGTAGTCATTACAGGCCTGTTTTGTGAAGTCAGTGATATGTTTTGGGGAAACTGGGTATCGGTTTGACGCATAGCCAGATGCTGAATGAGCAGAGACGCCCCCCCTCCCCCTCCTACCGGCAGCTCTAGAGAAACGGAAACAGGAGATTTACATTGCCGCTATGTTGTTTGATGGCTCCCACATGACGCATAATTTCAACAATTTAAAATATGAGGGCAGCAGGACAGACTGATTGTGGGAGCATTTCATTAGCCCCGGTTACAAGGGCTCTTGCCATAAGATCCACAAGCCAAGACAGGCGGGTCAATTTATGTCACAATAAATTATCCATTTCATGTTAATTCTCCCATAAACCCCCTGCCTGTGATTACGACGACCCTTCACGTACATAAATTAGTCGCAGAGTAATTTTCCTTTGGCCAGCACCATCCGACAGCATGACGTAACACGGGTCAGCACTCGCTGGATGGATGGCCTATATCAGCGACTCTCAAACGATGATGGGTCTCTTCTGAGAAAGTCAAGACCAGCAAGAGAAAGAAAAACACTCTATTTGTAAATAATACATACAAATAAACCCTATAATCGTGCATGGGATTTATTTTGTTGCATCTACGATGCATCCAATCAAAGCTAACATGGACAGGTGTGACACGCCACAAAAGCCATTAACAAAGGCATGCAAGATAAAATGATACGAACTATAATATGTCACTTAAAAGTAAAGAAAATCTCCCTGAAGTCAAAATGTGATAATAAAATTCATAATTATTAATATTATTTATTTATAATATATTTAAAAATATATTATTTTATATTAACAAAATACAGTTATAACAGGCAGGGAAAGTCATAATATATATATATATATATATATATATATATATATATATATATATTATAATTTTTAGAGGATAAAATACTATAATTTTTTATTGAAAAATACTAGATTATATGTTAAAACAGAAGTTTCAATGATTAAAAGTGGATGCATCGATTTTTTTGTGACAAAGGTCAGACCTCCTGTTATGCAGATTTTTTGAGGTGCACTCTTGTCATAAATTCATCAATTACTCTTCCTATATAATTTGTAACACACAACAGGGGTAGAATATCTATTTAAAAGTCTTCGACCTTTCCAATAATATAAAATTTGTCATAATTAGATTAGGATTTAATAGAAACATAGTGAAGTAAAGTTAGGCGTCCCGGTACCAGGATGATGACAGATAAGGGATTAAAACTGGCAAAGACTAGAATAACGGGCACTGATGAATCATGCACAGTAAGAGCAGGAACATGCATTACAAAAAGTAAACAGTGTCAAATATAATTCATGTTCCTTTAAAACTGTCATAAAGTATGTTTTTGTGGTATTTGTGGGCACTAAACATGCTCTCTGTTGCAGTCTGTACCTGTGCTGGTGGACGTGGGGTCAGTCGGAGCAATACTGTATACGGGCCCAATACTCACCCACAGCATTGAGAAGCATAAACAGGGACTCTCTTTCTCTGACAGCAGGAATGCTTCACTAAACTAGTTTGGACTGGCTCCAGGTCTGCTCGCTATCCAGGGACCAATGGCCACAAAAAGACGAGGGGAGTTTTCAGGTCAGGAAACCTGCTTGAAAACAATCATTTTCTTTTCGTAATTCCCAAATTTGGTGTAGAAATGACACATTTTAACCGTTAAATAAGTACTGTAAATATGGCCAGTTTTGATTTCAGAGCAGTTTGGAACCTCTTAATAAGGCTGACACTTACGTGTAAATAAAAAATAAATACATGTCACACTCGAATAAGATTAAACATCTTTACTTGAACCGAAATACAGTGAAGAATTGTTCTCGTTTGTCTTGGAAGACAGAATGACATTGACAATGCATACAAATATAACACGGTCATGTCATCAGCCAGATGTGTTTAACAACAGAGTAATAGACTGAATAATGGACTCTGAAGCATTATGTACAGTTTGTACAATAACAGCCGTTTCCATTGCGTGACACTTTAAATGCAACGTCTTCCTAAGAATGACATTTAAGATCAAGCATATCTAATAGAGAACAGAACTACAGGAATTATCATGTAAAATGCTTTATCTTTTTTTTTTTTTTTTAAATGAACATCATTCAGAAAGCCCAACAGCTTGTTTTCGTCGTCCACGATTATGTTACACTCCTAGTCTTGGATCGTCTTGATGTCTTTGTGCTTCTGCCAAAAGGATTCTCTCCCTCTCTCTCTGATCACACTGTTCATTGTTCTTCCGAAGAACGTTTAAACCTCCTGAGGGGGAAATGTTCGTGTTGAGAGCGTGTTTGTTGCCTTTGTGTGCAGAGCTGCATCATGTCAAAGCACACTGGCATCTCAGTGGCTCTCCAGATTAATATTCCTCCCTCCCGTTCGTCCTTTCCAACTTTGATGGCCAACCCTTTCCCAAAAAGTATACAAAGCAATGTCAAACCAACATTTTGTTTGTGCAATGGCAACATTTTGTTTATGAGAATAGAACAACAATAAAACTTAAAGCAACAACTAAAAAAAAAAACAGTCTCAGCCAAAAATGAAAAACAAACAAACAAAAAGTACAATAGTGCAATTTTTCAGATTCATGACCCTCTTGTCCTCCTCGGGCTTGTCCGTGTGGTTTTTCCTAGGACAGTTAGTGGCGGCCCCGTCTCGTGTTGCTCCTGCCTTGGTTTGCTCGGCTCTGCTCACGCAAAAGCTGGTCCCAGCGCTGGCAAACACATAAAACATTAGTCACTTCCCATTGCCCTCTACGTCAGGGGCCTCTTTCCATACATTCATTCAAAGGCTCCACGGTGTTATATTTTATGTCAGCTGGACCCAGAAATTAACAATACTTTACTCCATGTCAAAGTTTGCAGAATAAAAAACATATGTCCTTCCTATAGACATTATGGCCAAAAAAAGAGAAAATATTTACATATAATTGACTATACTCTGTGTATATATATATATATATATATATATATATATATGGACACTTAAAAATATATAAATTATATAAATGTTTTATATTACATTCACATAAAGAAGTTTATTTTTTTAATTGAAAATTTTGTATTTTATAATTTTCAAAAAGAAGTCAAAGTTTGCAGAAGAAAAATATATTTACATGCTAGATATTATGTCCACAAAAACTGCATATACGTAATACTTTTTTGTATGTAGGTATGTATTTTTATGTATGTATGTATATATATAATATATATATACACACAAAATGAAATCAAAGATTGCAGAAGAAAAACATTTCCTTTCCTTTCCTTATATATATATATATATATATATATATATATATATATATATATATATATATATATAAACTCTAAAAAATGCTGGGTTGTTTCAACCCAAATTTGGGTAAAATATGGATAAACCCAAATGTTGGGTTACAATTGTAATTAAAAAAAATTACAGTTGAAAGTGAGATTTGAAGTTGGTTTAAAATTTAAAATTTAATTTTTAACCCAACATTTGGGTTTGTCCATATTTGACCCAAATTTGGGTTAAAACAACCCAGCATTGTTTAGAGTAATATATATATATATATATATATAGTATAATACATTTTTATATTATATAAAAATAAGATTATTAGGTTTTAAATTGATATTTTTGGGAATATTTTCTGGTTGTGAAATCTCTATATCTGTGGTTAATTTCTTAAGATACTTGAGTGAACTTGAGGAGAACTGACTTCACTCGTCCACTTAAAATCCCCTTCAGGCCGGTTGATTAAAATGTATTGAGCAAAACTGCTTTATAAAAGTATCATCAAGCATCATTTGATTACCCTACTAGATTTGATATTTTGCATGTCATGCAATGACATTTCGATATTTCAAACTTAAGTATCTAAATACTTTTTGGCCCGCTCTGTACTGCGCCATATGTTATTTCCATGCGTTCAAACTGTACCTTCACTTTCCGTCCCATTTTGTCTTTCCACTTCTGTGCAATGGATTCATCAATGAGCAGCAGTCTGTTGGAGAAATGATTGATTATGAGAGCAGGAATATAATGCACAATATCCGTTCAGTCACATCAATCAAGCTTTACCTGGACCGTTCTTCGTTTTCATAACCCATGATGATGTATTCCTCATTGGCTAGTAGTGGAGGACACAGACACACGGAGTTATAATACAGAGTGACGGTGTCTCGAGGGATGTTGACCAGAGAAGACTTCAGAACGTCTTTGACCTCCACGATGGCGCTCAGGTCATGATTTCTAGTCTTTATTTCTTTCACTCTTGCCCGGATGACTGCAAAAAGAAACAATTAAAGCGTGTCCAGAAATACAAAGCAAAAAAACAAAGCAGTTGGAGACTTATGAGAACTTTACACAAGGAACAATTGCAAAAATACCATCCAGGCCTTACCATAATTGTAATTTTTCTTTGAATATGTCTTTTGACCAAGTCTCACAGACTTGCATTTGCACCGATCTGTAAAAGTAAAGGTATTAACTATATATATTATATCTAATGTGCAAAATAGACTATAAAACACTTATATGCTATCTAATAGTCATTCTGAATTATGCACTAAAACATGCATAAACATAATGCATATAAATACTGTAAACAGTAATGATGCTTAAATAGTATACCATTAGCTCCTTTGCAGTTGGCATTGTGTGAATCCATCGGGAAGTCTGGGTTTCCCTCTGTACAGGAACCAGAACTGAGTTTAATGTTTAAACTTGCATTTCATTCTTTTCTTGATCTAAACTATCCAGTTTCTAGATATTTATACTAAAATAAACCTCTTTAAATCTGCAATATTAAACAAATACATTTTCAAAATAATTCTTACCAGGATTACATTTTGAAGGGTCTTGATAGTAAGGATTATCTTTAGGGAAGAAATGATCAAGGATTATTTTCACGAAATTTCACTGATGATAATGATTACAGAAACAATAATACAGTAAATATTATAAACTAAACATACAATTAATAATCCCTCAATTGTTTTAATATAGGGTGAATCCATGTAAATCGAGCCACTCTGGAGACTGAGATGACTGAAATCACCTTTCAATATAAATTAATATAATATGATAAAGTATAAACTGGTCCACTTTTCAACATTGAAACACAAACAAATGTGCTCCAATTTACCTGAGCTCATCCTATATAATAATAATAACAGTTATATTTACACATTACATACTATGCATACAATAAAATAAGTACATTTATATAAGATAAATGTGTGTACATTTTGCCACTGAGATGACTGTCAAAAGAATCCCAACTTACCTGAATATTCCGTATATAAAAATAATAATAATACATAGAATAAATAAATAGCATAAATCATAAATGACCTGGTCCCTCTGCCTTGACTATGGCCTCAGGTGAGATGCAGACTCCTCGGTCGTACACGGGCAGCTCCTCGCAGGCCAGACTCTCCGGCCACGTATGGTTGTACTTCTTCATGACCGGCTCGCAGCCGCACTTGGCCCGCTCGCACACGGACTTGCAGGGCTTGATGGGGTCGTGCTGGAAATCGATGGTGCATATGGGCGCGTACATGGCGCATAGGAAGAACAGCAGGTCCGGGCTGCACTGGGTGCCCAGGAGCCCCTCGAACTGCTCGATGGCGAGCACGGCGTTGGCCTGAGTGCTGTGATGAAGGTGGTTGGGCATCTTGGTCATGTTCCACGGCATGGACCTGCACATGGGGATGCGGATGGGCTCGCAGGACGCGGCCGAGGTGCCTCGGGGGATCTCCAGAAGACAGGCGATGGTCAGGACGCAGATGAACATCTCGTAGGAAAACATTTTTGTGTGTATGTGTGTGTGGTAAAAACAAAACACACAACTCAGAGAAGAAGCTAGTTATGATTCACCAAAGACATGCGGAGATCTTCTGGAGAGCTGGAGACTCTTGCGCGTAAAAGCTCCCCAAAAACAAAGTTGCTCAAACTAACTTCACCATACTGAAATATTGCATCAAAAAACACGGATAAAAGAATCTCATCGTTTTAAACTCTCGCTGATATAGAGGTGAATAAAAAATCTCTCGTGGAAATGGTGAATCGTTGGTTTTTCTCTTCAGGAGCGCGCGCTGGTGAACTGATCTCTCCTCCAGCTCCTGCTGACAGAAAGCGACTGGAGGAGGAGGAATAAGAGGAGAGGAGGTGGGCTGGGGACAAGAAGAAGCCCACCTCCTTCTCCATCACTTCAGTCTCCTGTTGCGCCATCAAACATACGACTGTTGACTGACTGCTGCCGTAAATGACTTTAGCCAAGATAAAAGCGCTATTTGAACAAGTAAAATAGTACACAAATAGAGTTGTGGACATAAGGTGGTGTTAATTTAAAGGCAGACTTCTAATAAACATCGGGCTGTGTTTATTAGGGAACTACAAAAGGTAAAAGCAATTAGAACTCACACTTTGCATGTTCTTGTAGTCCATCTACAAAAGAACGTGACGTAGGCCTACGACCTATAATGAACTTATGTTTTCGCAAATTAGGCTATGTGTTAGACATCGAAATGTTTGACAAAATAAATAAGGAGACTTCTAACGCGCCTTATTGCTAATAAAATTGCATCATGATAAAAATATTAAGGGCACAAATTTTCATTCAAATCTTATACATCCGTTTAATCAACTCGTTGGCTAGCCTACCTGAAGAATTATTTGACAAGGCTTTTAGCAAAGCAGTGTTGGATTTCTGAGTACAATAAGTGTGTTGCTAATGTGTTTAACATTTCGCGTTTTATAACATAAAGTAGGCACATTCATACCTCAGACATGATTTTTGAAAAATTCCAGTTGCTAGCAAGTTAGCCTACTACAGAAAAACTACAATTACCATAAGGTTGCGAGTAGCCTACATGACCAGACAATCGTTTATAGTTTTTACAAGTTTTTAGTAGCATCTCTGTATATGACTGATGTTGCAAAACAAAATGTGAAAGAGTCTTCAAGAAATTTTAATGTCCTCAAAAAAAAACCCCAGCTATGCTAAAACAAACTCCTGAGGGAACTCATCGCGCGAAAGTACTGCTAATTCTCTTCTAGTTTTAGGATTGTAAAAGGCAAATTATTTAAGTGATATATATCCACCCGAAGATATAATCCCTGACATAGTGTCGCTGTGCACCAAATACATCAATGTTATGAGAGGGAGACATGAATCTAGAGAAGCTTTAGCAAATCGTAATGCACAGGGCTACATTATCACACCGGAGGATAATTTGGTTTTATCTCTACGCCAAAAGGGTCATGTACAACTTAAATGTGAAGCTAAAAAGCCTAAACAAAGGGTTGAAAACAAGTCCTTAAAAGTAAATGTACAGCCTTTTAAAACATCTGCACAAACCGTGTGCCCTTTGGCTCAGTTTATGTGAGAAGATTTAGATGAGCAGCCTGTGATCAAAGAATTTCAGCAATGTTCTTACAGCTCGGACATAAACAGAATAGTAAAATGCTGGTTTTAGAAGCCATTTTTCATTTACCTGCATAACATGCCAAAAATCACAGATGGGTTCCCACATCAAGAAGAATTTGTTAAATAGCTCAGAAAAATATGTGAATTGGTTTGACCTAATTATTATAAAAAGTATTGAATCAAAAGAAACGTATTGAATCATCAGAACCCTGCTGGCTGTAATTATGATCTAAAAAATACATTTATATCACTAAACAGCATTAAAGTGGACCAGTCAAACTGCATGTGACCTGATGTTTATTCATGTTATGGAAGATACATTGTCATTTCCAAAAAATCCAAAACATATAAAACCAGTTAAGGGAGAGGAAGGGGAAACAACTGATAAACATTCAATAAATATGTAAGAATGTTTATTATAGCTCACAGACAGGTACAATGGAGTGTCAATGAAAGTTAGTTAAAAAATTATACTATGCTTTGTACAAACAACACTAGGTTGCTTTTATAACATGTAGTTATGCACAATTCTGCCTTTTCAATCCAAATGAGATGTTATATCCATTAATTTGGCAAGTATGTCAAAGGAACACAAAGTGTAATGAAAATCAATGCAAATTCACAGGGAGGGAGAGAGAGAGAAAGCACGCAGTAACCCACACAGATTAGATCTAGAACAACATCAAAAAAAAGAATCACTGTTTCATAGAGGCATCTGTCATCATAACAAGCAATTTAGCATGATGTATGAGTTTTTAACAATTCACCCCTGCCCTCCCCCCACATCCCACCACACACAATTCACTATTTAATGTGTTTGTTTGCATGTTAACCATTGTAAATTAAAACACAAACCAAAAAAAAAAAAAAAATACAAATAAAAAATAAGGTAATTAGTGTCACTAGTCCCTGGGATCAAATTTGATTATTGTAAGTGGACAATAATCAAATATTTTTTCCCCCGCCTCTTAATTCAGTGTTATAAAAGATTTGATCCCATTAAAAGTCTTGAACTGGTAAGACTATAACATTGGAGAATCCTACAGAGGAATATGGAATGAGGGTTGAAGTATCCGCCCCTCGAGTGCTCTTCGCACAGGAAATCTTATGCGGAAGAAGATACAGACTGCTTGTATACGGCATGGTAGGCGTTCCGGAGCAGGACGTATGGGAAGCAGGATTCCAAGAGGTCCATGGTGAGGAATGGTGATTCTTGAACGATCTAGACAAAAACAATGACTTTCAGAGCAGATCTCAGGGTGATTGGGATGTTCTGCTAAAAGTGACACATGTGGGCTCGGTCTGATAAAAAACAAAAAAAAACAAAAAAAAACTCCAAGCTTTCCATTACAGCCTAATTCAGTGCATCCTGCAGATTACGCTTCAAAGAGTGACAAATCCCACGGACAAATCCCACACGAGCCTTCCAGATCAAAAGAGCTGCGTGACTCTCATATACAAACAACAGAAACAGTCCTTAGCACATTTTCCCAGTCATCAGATGCTTATGGACTAAAGATGGAAATATGGAGTGCAACAAAGTTGCTGCCCACTTTTTCAGTTGGCTTGGTTCTCTGAAGTATTTTTTTTTTTTAAACATTCTTTAGTTCCAAGCCTCGAAGCAAACCAATTCGCTGTGAGATCATTCATAATATTATAGCATTTGGTTCAAACCAACAAAGTATATGAAAACAAGAAAGACAAAACTTACTTCATATCTTTTAGGTGGGAATGAACTATCCCATAAAGCACTGCAATGTTACCATATAAAGTTCAGTCACTGATATGCATAAAAACTATTTGAATTTAGTGCATATATATATATATATATATATATATATATACACTCACCGGCCACTTTATTAGGTACCCCATGCTAGTAACGGGTTGGACCCCCTTTTGCCTTCAGAACTGCCTCAATTCTTCGTGGCATAGATTCAACAAGGTGCTGGAAGCATTCCTCAGGGAGTTTGGTCCATATTGACATGATGGCATCACACAGTTGCCGCAGATTTGTCGGCTGCACATCCATGATGCGAATCTCCCGTTCCACCACATCCCAAAGATGCTCTATTGGATTGAGATCTGGTGACTGTGGAGGCCATTTGAGTACAGCGAACTCATTGTCATGTTCAAGAAACCAGTCTGAGATGATTCCAGCTTTATGACATGGCGCATTATCCTGCTGAAAGTAGCCATCAGAAGTTGGGTACATTGTGGTCATAAAGGGATGGACATGGTCAGCAACAATACTCAGGTAGGCTGTGGCGTTGCAACGATGCTCAATTGGTACCAAGGGGCCCAAAGAGTGCCAAGAAAATATTCCCCACACCATGACACCACCACCACCAGCCTGAACCGTTGATACAAGGCAGGATGGATCCATGCTTTCATGTTGTAGACGCCAAATTCTGACCCTACCATCCGAATGTCGCAGCAGAAATCGAGACTCATCAGACCAGGCAAAGTTTTTCCAATCTTCTATTGTCCAATTTCGATGAGCTTGTGCAAATTGTAGCCTCAGTTTCCTGTTCTTAGCTGACAGGAGTGGCACCCGGTGTGGTCTTCTGCTGCTGTAGCCCATCTGCCTCAAAGTTCGACGTACTGTGCGTTCAGAGATGCTCTTCTGCCCACCTTGGTTGTAACGGGTGGTTATTTGAGTCACTGTTGCCCTTCTATCAGCTCGAACCAGTCTGGCAATTCTCCTCTGACCTCTGGCATCAACAAAGCATTTCCGCCCACAGAACTGCCGCTCACTGGATGTTTTTTCTTTTTCAGACCATTCTCTGTAAACCCTAGAGATGGTTGTGCGTGAAAATCCCAGTAGATTAGCAGTTTCTGAAATACTCAGACCAGCCCTTCTGGCACCAACAATCATGCCACGTTCAAAGTCACTCAAATCACCTTTCTTCCCCATACTGATGCTCGGTTTGAACTGCAGGAGATTGTCTTGACCATGTCTGCATGCCTAAATGCACTGAGCTGCCGCCATGTGATTGGCTGCTTAGAAATTAACTGTTAACGAGCAGTTGGACAGGTGTACCTAATAAAGTGCCCGGTGAGTGTATATTATAATGAGTGATTAATTAAATAATTGTGGTGGTTTTTACCCCTGGCGCCCGAACTTAATCTTGTAAGGCTGAATACCGTCACACACACAAGCTTTTTTTTCAAAAACACACACATACACATATATATATATATATATATATATTTTTTTTTTTTTGTTGAAAAAAGCCATTTTATTTTTTTTAAAATAAACACATATACATATATATATATATATATATATATATATATATATATATACACATGTATATATATATATATATATATATATATATGGTTTTGAAAAAAGCTTCTTATCATCATCACTCCAGTCATCAGTGTCACATGATCCTTCAGAAATCATTCTAATATGCTGATTTGCTGCTCAAGAAGCATTTGTTAATTTTATTAATACTGAAAACTCTAGTTCTGCGACTTAATATTGTCCTGGAAACTGAGATACATTTTTCCAGGATTCTTTGATGAATAGAAAAAAAAAGTTTATTTGAAATACATTTTTTCCCCCCAAATGAGTGTAGTTTGAAGTGTAGGGAAAACCAACATAATTCCATCATTTGTCAGGCTGTGATTTCTGTTTAGTTGGTAACATAAATGGGTGCATTTCCAGAAAGCATCATTAGCCAACTATGGTCGCAAGTTCTGTCGTTACAAACAGTTCAACGATTTACCATTTCAAAAAACCATAGTTGCAACGAACATTCCCAAACCGTGTTACTACAGTTCCAGGAAACAGTTGTGACTAGATGGGAAGTTTCTCCAACATCTCTGCATCGCACTATGGTAGTTAATCAGCGAGTTACATCGGAGAGTGGAATTCACTTTAGGATTATGGCTAGTGCAATTCTTCACCATGAATTTGGCAATTAATTAGTATTTTTAATTACATGAGTATATATCATATATCATTGAAAACCTTAGAAAGCCTGTCTTACAAGATTAGTACATGGTCATTAAAAATGTATGTTTATGTCTATGGAGAAAATGAATTTCACTTCTGCAGCTCCACTGTTGCACACCATCATGAAGCGCGCTCTCTTTCGGATTCACTCACCATGTCCAGAAGCAGGTAAACAGACTCCCTGTTCCGTGTAGTGGTTTTATCCGTCTCCTGTCCAATCTTCAGCAGGCTGGAGGAGGCGAGCTGGGGAAGAATTGCAGGATTTTATTAAGCTGCAAAATCCCACAGTGAGAGTTTTTATCGTTGATATGTTCATGTAAATTGCATGTTGTAGAGTATAAAAATATTGGAACAGGAAAACCTTTAAGCCTGGATTTAAGACAATTACAAGCTAATACTGTTACTTACGGCAAGGAACTCTTTCAGGCGATCCTCTATGCTGCCCTTGTGGATAGTGAACAGAGCAGCGGCAATCTGGTTTATCGCTTTAGCCAGACAGTGAATGTTGTTGCAGTGACCTTAAAAGATTTATAGAGAGTTAACACACACACAATAAATGTCATGCACATTAAAACGCGTCGTTCCAGCGGACCGCAGTTCAAACAGCACAGATATAATCTGATTTCATTCGCAGCGGTTCAGCGCGAGTCTGAAATGCAAAAATTGGTACCTTCTATTGCGGGACTGTACTGTGACATCACGTTGCTGGCCAGGGTTGGCATGGAAACGGCCACGAAAACCATCAACAGGCAGGCGATCTTGTACTCTTCCTCTGGGCTAATATTTTCTGTTACAAACGAGAAGAATTGAGTTCATGAAGGCAACTCTCTCCGAGTACTGATGTGTTCCCATTGTGAGACAGCAGGGAAATTGCAGCGATTACATTTCTCTCTTTGGACAGTGTCTGAAAATCTGCGTGAAGAGCCAAGACAAACGGCACTAATGTCCAAAAATTAACTCTTATTTATGTTATTAGTGCAACAGGGTTTGGGAGTGATTCAATTAAGTCTAGTTTTAGTTGACTCGCTATTTAGATAGTAAACAGAAGACGTTTGGATTTAACCATCAGGGGAATAGAACAAAAACATCGGAGCTGGCCAAGAGGCCCTGGAGGGTCTGGGCTGCTCTGAGAAAATGAAAGCTGTTCACCGGAGAGCTTTGCTCAGGTCGAGAGAACTGCTGAGCGGTATGAGGTGTTTAAAGTGCACAAGGCTCTTCTCAGGACGCTGATTTCCTCGAATGGGCTCTAATGCCTGATGAAGGTCTGATAAGCAATGCTGGACAAATGCATCTAAAAACAGTAGTGTGACGGAAGCTACGGGACAATATGACAAGATCATTTTAAGTATAATATCATATATAATAAAGTAAGGCTGTGCAAAGATTGCGATTAATCCCATCCAAAATAAAAGTTTGTGTTTACATAATATATTTGTGTGTGTATTATTTTGTATATATAAATACACACACATGCATGTATATGTTTAAGAAAATGTGTTATTCATATATAAAATATTTATATATTATAAAGATTATGTATATATATATATATATATATATATATATATATATATATATATATATATATAAGGGCTGTCAAACGATTAATCGCGATTAATAGCATCCAAAATAAAAGTTTGTGTTTACATAATATATGTGGGTGCACTGTGTATAATTATCTTTTATATATATATATATATATATATATATAAATACACAGACATGCTTGTATATATTTAAGAAATATTTTCATGTATATATACTGTATATAGATTTATATATAATTTATATTATATATGAATATAAATATTTTATATATAAATCTTTTTTTTCCTAAATATACATGCATGTGTATGTATTTATATATATATATATATATATATATATATATATATATATATATATACACACAAAATAATTATACACAGTACACCCACATATATTATGTAAACACAAACTTTTATTTTGGATGCGATTAATCGCGATTAATCGTTTGACAGCCCTAATATATATATATATATATATATATATATATATATACACACACACACACACACACACACACACACACACACACACACACACACACACACACACACACACACACACAGTATTTACATGCAAACAATTCTTAAATATAAATACATATGCATGCATATACAAAAAAAATTATACACAGCACAAACACAAACTTTTATTTTGGATACGATTAATCACAATTAATCTTTGCACAGCCCTAATAATAAATTTAATATATGAGTTTAATGATAACAGTAGTGCAAAAATAAATTGTATAGTTTTTTGATCAAACATACAGTAATTTAAAAAAATATATATATTAAAATAGAAAACTGTTATTTATTCCTGTGATGCGAAGCTGAATTTTCAGCATCATAACTCTTTCAGTGTCACATTATGCTACAGAAATCATTCTAATATGACGATTTGATTCTTATTATTATCGATGATGGCTTGTGCTGCTTAATATTTTTTTCAGCTTTGATGAATGGGAAGTTCAAAAGAATTAATTTGAAATACAAATCTTTTTGTAAAATTATAAATGACTTAAGTGTAACTTCTAGTCAATTTAATGCATGCTTACTAAATAAAATGATACATTTTAATAAAATTTACGAACTAATTAAAAAAATATTATTGATCCCAAACTTCCGAACGGTAGCGTATACTAATATCTTTTTGTACAAATAATAGTTCATGTATTAAGAAGAAACATGGAAAACCAACTGCAGATAAGTATATTTACACAAAATAAACAAAGAAAAACGTCAATCAATATTTTTTTGAACCAGTCCACTGAATGAATTTTAAATTATCGCCACACTTTGCTTGGTTTTAAACCTGCAATAGTAAACCAAAATACACAAGTGATGTAGCAGTTTTTGTCATTACACTTTTACACAAAAAAGTAGCGTTACTGGCAAAGTGACGCTGTTTCGAAAACAGCCGAGTACGGTCACATGTCACTTTTACTTAGCAACTCCTCAACACTGAAAACAGCTCTCACGAGACACACTAAAGGGCAGATCTGCTAGATTTTTAAAAATTATTTTTAACTCTTGAGGTTGTGGTTAAGATAGGCCTGGCCATGTGAGGTTTTAAACTTTCTTGTGAAATCATTCACCACAGAAATAATAAGACATGGTGAACTGATACTGCGACCAACGTGAACATGGGTGTGGATGTAAAGCATGTTTTTGAGTGTATTATAGTGTGAGGTTACACTGTAATCACAGTGCAAGCGAGGCGAGCATCCTAACGCTGAAGTACTTGACCAGATTGATATAAAGCATGTGATACCACTTAACGTTTCCGCACAAACCAAACCTTTTTTTTATTTACAGCCAGCTAGCTTGCATCCAAGGTCTTAATACAGGGATTTCTGGTAAATCATTTGGCGTAAAATGGTCTTTAGATGTGAGCACCAAAGTGCACTTTGGAAAAAGAATTCCTGTTCAACTTTTATTTTTTAAGTTTGTGCACACAGACGTCACACTTTGGTAACTACGCATTTTGTGGAAAACGCTAATAGAAGGAGCAATTGAAAAGTGCACTGTTCTAATAAATCTAGAGCAAAAACACCTGATGCATATCTACACTTTCCTTAACCAAAGGCCAAAACCAAAGAACTTCCCTTGGTAAAGGGATTTAACAGTTGCATCTGGGATCAAAATGGCCTGATGTGCATTGCTATATTCAAAGTAGAGTTCATCTCATTAACGAAATTATGACGAAAAATTTGAGTTGAAGACCTTTTTATCCATGACGAAATGACACCAACGTCATTAAACTGTGTCTATATCAACATGCAATATCGCTGCGAAAAAAGACGTGACAAAAATGTAGTTAAAAAATTAAAATGAATAAAATAAAAATCACTTTGTTTTTGTCAAATAAAAGAGATGACAAAGCATTACAGACTGTTTTTACTGCTTTCATGCTTACGATTGCCAGATTTCAAGAATTTAAATGACCAATCAGAGCGTTTTTTATTGAAAGAACACGTTTTATATCTAAAGGCAGGGCTCGACATAAGCAATGGCCCAATGGCCAGTAAAAGAGTAAGTTGGGCTAGTTGATTGCGCGCGGGCCAGTAACTGGCCATCAGCAAAACAAACAGCAAACGTCATACACAGTGTGGCGCGAAGAGTGTCAATGTTACTTCAGGTTATTTATAAATAAATGTCAAAGAACTACGAGGCTAATACGAGAAAGAGGACATTCCTGGTGTCATGGAAAACACAGTACACCTTGTAGGGATGGATGGGTATCGAAAACCGGTATTAAACGGGACTGAATTTTGAAAGACCGCTGTATCGATAAGCTCGAATGCTATTGTTATTGCAGTTGGTACTGGAGAAATACATGTAGGCTACCATTTATCATTGCTATAAAGACGTTATCGTTTAAAAATTTTTTTTAACCATCTTGCTGAGTCACCAGCCATTATTCTACATATAATTCTATATATAATAAAATTAAACCATTTGTCTGTGATGCATTTTGCCATCCGCACAGTCCAGAAGAGAGCAAGAGAGAGAGAGAGAGAGAGAGAGAGAGAGATCTCACGTGGTGCCACAGCGCTCACAACACCTGACGGAGGACAGAACTAAACATTCAAGTTTTGGTTACACTTTACATCTGTGATATTAGTATGATT
This sequence comes from Pimephales promelas, assembly GCF_988280905.1. Taxonomy (NCBI): domain Eukaryota; kingdom Metazoa; phylum Chordata; class Actinopteri; order Cypriniformes; family Leuciscidae; genus Pimephales; species Pimephales promelas. The sequence continues at coordinate 34,962,255 of NC_142775.1, read as the reverse complement.
TTATTTTAGATTTCGGCTTCCAAAGATTATAGAATATATTTGAGGTAAAACCATTAAAAGCTGCATTCTGTCTAGCTCAACGTCCTTCCCATCACTGCAGTACAGTAGCACGCTGTCATCTCAGAATCAGCACGATCGGTGATTGTTGTAAAATGCAGTCACTTCTGTTGCTAAATTGCGGGGCGCGTTTTATAATAAAAAGAGCTAAAATCACAAAAAAAAAAATCGGCGCAAGAGATGCTGTTCCCAATGCGGCGCTCCGAAACAGACCGCAACGATGTTGTAGCAGAATCACATGAACAATTCCAGGATATGCTTTTTTTTTCCATTGGTTGTTGTGCTAAATCTTACCCAGATACAATAGTGCTATTTTTCTGATTGGCTATTGTATCCCCTTTCTTTTTTCTTTTTTTGATTGGCTGATAAGTGGCAGGCTCGACTTGATTCCTGCCGGTTCCATAGAGAGGCCAGATACATTTTGAGCGTTGCGGCATATTAAATATATTATAAATAGTTTTTCCGTGTGAGAAATACAATGTGTGGTGGGAGTGCGAGACAAAAGACCAAAATGAGTGACTGTCATGCTCAAAGTGTGACACTTGATAGCCCAGTTTAACATAAAATTATTATTGACCCCAAACTTTTGAAAGCTAGTGTTAAAAAAAAGATTGCCAAATTTCAAATGGTCTTAAATAACTTACCAGACTTCTGAGAAGACAGAGCCACCACAAGAGCAGGGTCGATCTCACAGGGCAGGCCTGCTGCAGAAGACAGCTCATACACGTTCATGGCAACCTGAGAAAAAGGAGAATTTCAGGACCAGCGGCCCATTGTTACTGCCAACGGCAAGCCTGAAAGTTACCTACCTTCATGTCAGTTTCACGAGGAATGTGGTCTTTGAAGTCTTCCACGGAGCTCACCAGGAAGGGAATGTGGCAGGACAGCACCTGGAGAAAAGGACACATCTGTGATTAGAGCTCATTTGTGCAACAACCTTTCCAAACAAAGGAATAGTTAACTGTCAGCCTCAGCCTCATTCCAACGACATATTATTTTCTTTCTTGTGTCTGAATGTCTGAGCTGCTTGTTTCCTTACAATTCAAGTTGACAGTGATTTATGCCACCAAGCTCCAAAAAGCACACAAAAACATGAATTATAGTCTATATTACTATATTCCAACAAGTCTTGTAAAACCATTTGATATGAACATGTGATTAAAGATGTCAATTATCATTCATTAACATCTCACTGATTCAAACTTCATATTCAAACTTGTCATGTGACACGTGACAACCAAACCTGATGCATCTTAAGGTGACATTTTAATCAGTGTAATTTTAGCAAAATTTATATACTATTATAGTGTAATTTTAGCATTGTTTATACACTATTATAGTATAATTTTAGCATAATTTATACACTATTATAGTGTAATTTTAGCATAATTTATACACTTTTATAGTATTTATTGATGTTATAAATTAGCTTTCATTTTTATATTAATTTAATTTTTTTTTTATAATTATATTATGGGGTTTCGATTTTTTTGCTAAACGAATAAAATGGCCATTTTGCTTTCATTTATTTTATTTCAGTTTTACTTTGATTAATTGACTTGCAAAGGCAACATTTCTAATTTTCATTCAAGTTTTTCAACTAAAAATAGATTTAATTTTATTTCAGCTTTATTTGTATGAACACAAAATATTTAATATTGTTAGTTTCAGTAAATAACTGAATCAAATATATAAGAACGTAAAGGAGATTTGAGAACTACAGAAGCTCTGTTCATCACACGACATCAAAAGACTTTGAATTTAGTCACATGGACAACTTGGTATACGACATTCTTGTTCGTCAATAAGATTAGAAGCAGAACTGTTATAAGCCTAAATACACTCGAATAAATTAAATTAATTGAAAGGGTTCTGTCCAAGTTGTAATAGAAGTTGTAATCGGTTGCGGTTAGCAATCACACTACATGGGTCCCGCCCCCGAGCCCAACTGAACCGTGCTTTGGCCCACCTTTTCCAAGCGGTCCAGGGAAGGTTAAACAGGTTAAACCGAGCCCGTGCACGGTACGGAGTGATCAGACCAGGAGCGACGAACCATACTTTGTGGATCAAAAGCGACCGGGCACGGTTCAGATCACCTAGTGTGAGAGTACCCTTTTTGAAGCTTGGTTGTAAAAATCACTGCCTACATTATGGAAAAATAGCAGCTTGAACATTTTACCTAACATCTCTTCTGTGTTTCATGGTAGAAAAAAGTAATACAGATGTGGAATTAGCAAGATCTCAGCTATGATATGTACACCATCACTCCGTTGAATTAAAGTGCTACCCACAGAAATAATGAGACGAGATATCTGCATAACAACTCACATCTCTGAGAGCTTCCTGAGCCAAAGAGCGGAACGACAAAATCACACCGATGATGGTCATCCGTTTCAGCACGCTGTCAACCGCTACAGAAATAGAAGACAAGTCTTATTAATAACTTCCAAAAATAGGACATTTTCGTCCATTAGAACCACTAAAAATAGGTCTGCAGGTGGCGTATATGTGGGTCACATTCCACAGACGGGATTTTTAAATTCCTGCTCACATTTGAGCTTAGTAATACATGATTGTATGAGGACAAGCCATAACAAATACCATAAATAGCTTTCTGTAGAGGGTCCTGTCTGCCATGGGGAGTGCTGAGTGTTATTACAAATCACACCATGAAATTCCAAACAGCTATTGTCTAATACAGTGCTTCTTAACCTGTGGTAAGTGGACATGACTGGAAATGTAATTAAAAAAAATATATTCTATTAAAAATGCTTTTTTCTGACCTTGACTCACAATACCATGACTCTAAAACTGTCAAAATGTATGTCTTCCCAAATTATAGCTAATTCTGGCCCAGAACTGCCACTTTGACAAAGAAAAGTGACATACAAAGTGACCAAACACACTGGGGGATGCTTTTATTTTCACGTTTGACCAATTTATTGCATCCATGCTGAATAAAACTATGAATTACAAAAAAAAAAAAAAAAAAAAAAATACTGACCCTAAGCTTTTGAAGTTAGAGTATATAAATAAAAGTCTCACAATGGATACTCACATGAGAGCCGCTTAAAGAGTGCTGCCATATGCTCCGGCTTGTCGAAACTGGTCCTCATCTGGGTCAGAACCTCCACATTGTCCACCACAAGTTTCTATAATGGCAACAAAAGACGTATGCTGAATAAGCAGGAAAGAAGTCTGTACATCCTTCCACGGGAGGACCTAAAAACCTACATGCAACTTTAAAGGCATTACACTCTAACAACAGCATTTATGACAAAGTTGATAACCAGAAAATATTTTTAATGTGATTGTTGGCAGAACATTCAACCCAGAACATAACTTTTAACACCAAAGACGAACAATTTTGAACAGTAGCCGCATGAAATCGCCTGAGATGGGAACTGTGAGGAAATACAAGAGCACGAGTTTGCATGTCAACAAACGATTTGCGTAATTTGAGCTCTAAGAGAAAACATATTTCACGTTAAAGTCTTTTGGTGAACATGGCGCAGAATAGAAATGCAAAATAAACCATTTCACTCCCCAGCTGATTTTGGGTCAGATAGGAAACTTGGTTCTTTTTCCTCCAAATTACTTTCAGCTGAGGGAGAGAAGTTTGCAAGTTAAAAGCCTGTGTTCACACACTTTGGTTGGCTCTCGTTTCTCAAGAAACTTTTATAAATGCAGAAGGCTGTTTCAATTATATACATGCATTTGCAAACCTGCTATCATTATTGAATAAAATCGATTGAAGGGAAAGAAAAAAACCCAGGGCTTTACATGCAGATGCTCTGGCTAAGGGAAAGAAAAAAACAGTTCATTCCTACATCATTATGTCAGGGAGTGCAAACAATACACCATTCATACTTCATGAGGAAGGCTCGGCATTCAATGTAATCAAAGTAGGCTTTGGTTCAGGTTTGATCATAGTTGCCGTTAATCCATCATTGCTGACAGTTCTTTGTTGTCGTTGTCTAAAAGTTATGCAATAACTGAGGGGAAGTGCTACCTAAACACAGTTCCTGGTAAGCAGCCCCACATGAAATATGTGGCTGCAGAAATCCACAGAAAGCAAAAAGCAAAAGAGGTGTTTGTATTTCATTCAGATAAAGTTCCTCATACCTACATATGGATCTACATTTTGAGCTGAATCATTCCTCATAGTAACACAGCTTGTTATGCCACGCATCAAGTGCACACAAGTTACTGACTGACCGCTTACACCAGAAATTTCAGAAATATTCAACCAAGTACACCGAGTCCTAATATATATTCCACACACATCGAAATGACTGTGATGCATGTGGAAACACTGTTCATGTGTACCTGGTCACTTCGTGTTTTTTCTCTTATCGGATAACTATCCAATAATATAAAGACAGAGAGGGCATTTTTCACATTCCAGATAAAATTGGACAAAATACATCTAGTTGTTGAAGACACAAATGTAAATTTTACTCCTAAAATGGTAAAAGCTAAACATGCGACAGGGTACTCAGATATGACAGTGCTACTGCAGAGGAGTAGCCGAGCATCTCTTCAGCAAACCGACGTACAAACTGACGCAAATAAAACTGAAAGTTCAGTGTTACATCCTAAAGCTCAACACACAGTCGTCCTCATTAAAAGTAGCACACTAAATCTTGCCTTTCCCTCTCTCCAATTGCAGTCTCTGATCTTAAAATTAGCTGATTATAAATAAAATTAAGCTAATTTCTAGCTTTATTTGACATGAAATTTGAAATTTATAATAATAATAATAAAAAAAAATAAAAAAAAAAATCAACAAATTGCCACAGAAATATTTAAGGTTCAGCACTGGTTCTATGTAACCCATTATGAATATTTAAAATATGTTTATGTGTGTGGGGGTTGGGGTTGTGGCACAGTGATCAACTCTTGAAACTTGAAAATGGTATTTAATGACAAAAATGATGCCAACCCTTAATTAAAGTAAATAAATTAATAAAATTCCACAAATTCAGTCTGGATTTGCCGGTGAGTCAAAGTGACTGTGGGAATCTTGTTTTGTTGAAAAGAGGCAGTCTTCAACAGAGAACTGTGCGTCTGAACGCTTTCAGAGGAAGGCAAGCAAGTTGGAACTGTGACAAGCCTAATGATGTGACCTTTCACCTCAGAGACCCCTATCACTTACCTTGAGTTCGGCCACCTGGGAAGAGATGTGCCACATGAGGCTCTCGCTGAGAAACTTCATCCCGTATGGACCCAGCAGCTCAGACAGTGAGCGCATTTCTGAGAGACAAAGTCAAGAACGTTTAAATGTGCCATGTCAGTTGGAAAGTGAAAATAATCACGTCCATCTGAAGAAAACATTGTGCAATGTTTCTAAACAAGGAAATCTTTTATTCAATGTGTCTTTGTGGCATGCTTTTTTCCCCTCACCAGATATGTCGGAATACTCCTCTGCATTGAAGGTGAGCTCATTCTCTGTGGGCAAGTTGACGAAGGCTTTCATGGCAGGAAAGTAAGCGATGTGACCATTGCTAACCTGCCGCAGTAGAGTCTCCAGATACCTGTGCACAGATTAAGACCAAACCAATGTTTCACTTTAAGGTAGTGGTCTCACACTCCAATGCTAATTAAACACACCTGAACCAGCTAATCAAGGTCTTCAGGATTACTATAGACGCTTTCATCAGACGCGTTGCCATGGTGATGAGCTGGCCCAAAGTTAACTTCCGTTCTGTTCGTTTATTAGTGTTTACTGGATAATATGGCATTCACTACAAATGCAGTGAAAGTTAAGGTGATGAGCAGGTTGTTGAGCTGTGGGGTGCAACCTGACCTAGTAGGGAGCAAACGCAATTTTTAAAAACAAAAATGTCAATTCCTATGAGGGAGACGGCGGTATTAAAATAGCCTTATCTGAGTGATAACCGGTACATTTATTAGTGGCAGCCCACCACATTATCAGCGCTGACCGCCACATATTGATTTCCGTGTTTTAAACAATTTAAGATGGGAAAAGTTGTAATTGACTGCAGTTGCGTGCAGCGCATATTCGCACGCTCTCTCTCTCTCTCTCGCAAACACATTGACAGCGGACCAGTCTGTGTATTGAATGGTTAGTATCGTAAACAGCGCTGCACAGATCCATCCAACATGTGGTCCTAGCTAATAAGGAGAGCTATGTTATTAACCTTATCAAACCCCGCCGTCGCGCTCGCCAGTTTTTTTTAACACTGCGGTAAATCAGACACGTCGGTAGAAAAACATCTTGTCTCCAATTTTTGTTCAACGGGTCTGGTAGTGTCACATTTCAGTTTGGCCAGGTAACATTTATTTTCTTTGACTGGCAAGAAATACCAGTTACTAGGTTATTTACTTGTTATGGATTGACTCCGCAAGTCTGCCGGAAGTTAAGTTTGGGCCAGATTAATGCACATGCGCAGTACCGTTTGTTTATGTTGTCACTGCTGAAAGCGTCTATAAACATTCAGGCAGGCGAGCTGGAGCTGGTTGGAGCTGAAAGACCCCGATATACTCACAGCAAAGTTTTTTTTCGTTCTTCGTTTAAGGGCAAAAAGAAGTTCAAAATACCTTTGCAGCAGTAAGCCAACTTCCCGACGCAGCTGAGATTAATATGAATTTGTAAATATGTGCAGCATGCTTTCGCCACAATAACCAAATACACGCACAACAAAATTGACAGTAGCGAGAAAACAGCAGATGCTGATCATAGATGCCTGCACAAGCTCTGTAATTTGGCACTCCTGTCAAGTGAAGTCATGTTTATTTATATGGCACTTAATACAATAGATTGCTTTAAACCAAACAGCTTTACAGTGTTAAACATGAAAAACATGAAATAAAGCAGAAAAGATTTCCACGTTAAAAAAAAGGCAGAGCCCCAAAGCGCATCTACCTATTACGTACTCCCAAAGGACCCTTGGTAGTTCGAAGGTGTTTACCAGTCGGAGCAATCTTTTCCGGAAAGATCGCTTTGGGCTGATTTTGTTCAAAATGCAGTTCTTCGTCACAGCAGTTCTTCGACTTCGCTTGAAGTATATCGGGGCCTCGTGTTGGACCTCAACGGACTGAACGAGCCCCAGAGCACACCTATGTATTACTTAATCGCCACGGACCAATGGTATTTACCAGCCAGAACAGACTTTTCCAGAAATGTCAATTTGGCAAGTCATTTCAAAAACTCTCAAAACAAACTTTGTTTTGGCCTAATTTTGTTTGAAATGGCTAGCCTGGGAAAACCCAGACAACTTCTGGCAAATTTAGATTTGCTCTGAAAGTTAGTCTGGCAAAGTCGAATATAATCGAAATCGAGGCACTAATCAGAAACTTTGGGCCGGGCTTTACACGATGATGACAGCGCTGGGATTTTGAAGCAGATTTTGTAGCCTACATTACAAAGATGGATGCCGCCCTGACATCACTCGTTCGAATCAGCCATCACGTCTGTTTTAAGCGTTTTAAACGTTTCCTTTTTGTTAAAAAACGAGCAAAGAACAACACTCAGAGATGCTTCTCCGCTGGCCGCCGCTCTGTATACGTCATCTCCTTCATCGCTCTGATTGGTTTTAGGTCTACCCGTGGCGTCCGTTGGTGACGCCCCTCTGGAAATTATTTGTCTATGACGCTTTGCCAGACCATAACTCAGTTGGTTTTAACCAGGCTATGAAATGACACCACAACAATTCAATTTCACTTGAAGTATATTGGGGCAATTAGAGCATAATGTTGTTAGCTTGACAAAATACTAATGCCAAAATTCTATTCAAATTAAGTCAAAGCATGAGTTAGGGGAGCCATTTGTTGCTGCCTATGTAGAGTGCTCTAAATCGGTCACTTAAGTGGTTATATTTCAGTTGAGATGCTGTCTAAGCACTGCAGCAGCCTATGAAGGCAGAATACTTGGTTTTGGACAGAGCCATTCATCCTAAAAGCAAAAGTTAAGCTCTGAAATAACTGTAGCCATTCTAGAGACATATAGAGTCTCACCAGTTGGTGTAGAGGCTGGTGATGGTTGGTTCTCCATGGCTGTCCAGGTGTTGAGTCTGCTGCAGCAGCACATTGTTGAACACTCTGGTGATGTCAATCTGCACATAATTCTCAATGGACTGCAACACTGTCATGTAGGCCCGCACGCTGGTGAGCAGCTCTGATGGTTTGGCGATCTCCTGTGTGGCCTGGTTGTACATGGTCATCCCAACTATGGACCTGAGCAACAGTTCCAGAGACAGAACGAAAGACAAAAATCTGGTTTTATTGTGCATGATTAATCGATGCATGTACTTCTAAAGGAACAAAGTGTTTGTCCTCTTAATGTTTTATCAAAACGTATCTTGCGTCAAAAACAGCATTAATGCTGATGTATACAAGACCAAGCAGGAAGAAAACAAAATAATCATTTAAAAACAATAATCAATACAATCAAATGAACAATCAAATAATTAAACAACCCAATGGATAAAATAAATAATAAACAATAATACTACAAAATAGGATATTATATTAGAAAAAAAAGAGATATGTGACAGCTGTTTTTTTTTGGAATAACATGCACCAATTAATCATGCGCAGTAAGACCTGGAATATACTGCATGCTAAGAAAGTAAACGGGGTCAATTTGGACGTGGTTATGTGGTGTTGTTTGGAGAGCAATGGTGGCCACCATAAACAGATCCATAACAATAACATATTCTTTTAATGCTTTGACCTGAATCAAGGCTATGTACCCAATCAGATGGAAATGGGTAATAACAGCACATGGTTGGGTGGTGAGATCTGCTAACAGGGCCTCTCATTGCTGAGAAGCACGGCCACATGAGGGGTTCACAGCCCGGGAGAGAGGGGCCAGCCAATGCATCCGCGTCAGAGTTTTTGAGTCCAACAGTGGAAAATACCTGTTATTCTTCTGCCCAATGTTTATTTAGTTGGACAAGCTCTATTCTGGAACAGTGTCAAAAATCATGCTAACCCAAACTCTCACCACTAGTCCAATAAATTACACAAATCGAACAATAAACCCAAGAGGCTCTTTAAGCCGTTGAGTTCTCAGCTTAATTAATAAGGGAGAGTTGGAAGACAATTTTCCCTCACATAAAATGCAACAGTAACTCTCCCCTATGAGGCAAATCAATATGATTGATGCTAGTGCGGAACGATTGTGGACAGACCTCATCGCGAAGGGTTGACTGTGGGTAACGTAATAGATAAAACGAGCAGTGATGTGTTTATGTAGGTAGCAGCCAAATTCAGTTCAAATTCAGGCTGTTGTGATCTTTAAACCCACATGATTCAGAAAAAAGATTGATCAGCATTATAGAATTTAATATTGCAAGAGAAATTTAAGTAAATTACTTAAATTTTATATATATATATATATATATATATATATATATTATATACACACACATGCATACATGTTTTTAATATGAATAATTTTGAAGAAACCGTTATACATAACCATACAAAACATTCAGTTTGGGGTAAGTACGCTTTTTTATTTCTAAAGAATTGAATTTTTTCTATCCTGCAGGGATGCATTCAATTGATCAAAAGTGGTGTGTGTTGTCTAAACCATCAAGATGAAAGTCTGACTTACTTAGTGAAGCGGATCTCCAGGTGGGAGGTCAGGTACTCGCGTGGGGTGAAGGTGTGCTCCCAGACCATCATGTTGGGGACGTAGTTAATGGAGAAGCAGAGCTCTGAGAGAGCAGTGTGCAGTTTGTCCAGACTGTAAAAACCAGACGACAGCCTTAAAAACTAATTTCCTTCAGATCATACAGTCAATCAGCTAAAGCTTACCCAGCACAACAGTACTGCTCACCATGGGGCCACACCGCTCCCATACTGTTACTACTGCTCATGTGTGTCCACATCAGGCTTTAGGATAAATCCATTTTATATTATATGGAGGATCTGTTTGAATGTCTGCCGTATGGGAGGATAATAGATAAAAGCCTCCAGGTGGGTTTTGTTCAACACAGTGATTCTCTACTGGTGAGTTCTAATAGGGACGCAGACATGCCCTCATAGACACAAACCATCAATTACAAAAAAAATAGAACAAAGTGAAAGACAACATGACCCAGACTACATTAAACACAGTATGAGCAACAAGAATTGACGTTTGTGCTGAGAAGAGTAAGTTTCATCCTTACTTGGTGACCAGGAGTCTGTTCTTCCTCATGCTCTCAACACCAGGTTTCTCTCTCTCCGGTTCACCTTTCTTCCCCGTCTGCTTTTTCGACTTCTTGTTCACGGCCTGACTGATGGTTTTGGCACAATGTTTTGGCAGTAGCTGCACAGAACAACAACAGGAAAAGGACCCTTTTTAAAGTCAACATGAAATCAAAATTGACCCTACTTTCTTTCCCAATACAAGTTTCTGGTCATTTTGTGAACAATTCATCAGTGCAGGTAATTTCAACTAATAAAAAAAAATAAGTGTGCACCGACTTGGGAATTGTAAAAATGTTCTTAAAATACCAGAACCAAATGATTTATGACTTAATAAAATACAGCACCATGGCAAAAGAAATTGTGAGCTTGATTTGTGAGCTTGCACCCTGAACTGGATGTAATGAAAGATTTTGTGTTATAAAATATAGGAATATAAATCTAATATAATATAAAATATAAATAAAAAATATAAATATATAAAATTAATGAATATAAATCTGTTGCATTATCCTCGCTGGTTGCACGCATACAGCGTGGCCAGTATAGTCCATATCATGCACAAATTACTCTTATAGAGATTTAATTTTAGTGAATAACTCAAAAAGACTTAATCACTCTAGTCTCAAACTCAAGGGATTTTCAGAATCAATGAATCACTTGTAGTGATCAATTCAGAATCACTTGTATTGAAATTATCTGAGAACCGTTTCTGTGATATGTACATATTTGTTTGATATCAGTTTTGTATATATATATATATATATAAATACACTATATATTTATTGAATTTATTGTTCTTTTTAATTGACACAAATCCAAATTCCTCTTACTTTTCAACATCCCTTCCCCAACCACCTGTAACATCCACTTTTCACCATCCAATCAATTCCTGATGAATAAAATCAAGTCCTACCCAGTCTTTCTAAAAAATATCTTTGTTTCACTTGGAGATATGTCAGATTAGAGAAGTAAAATAGGTTTCATGTTGACTTTAAGACTGTAATTCCTTAAGACAAATGTGCCTTCCACAGCCCAGACATGAGCAAAGCGGGAAGTTACTTATGAGCTGCCGTCCTGTTTGCTTACGACATGACAGTTACATTCACCAGAGGGGGGTGAGAATAAGTTTATTCATTAAAGCTGACTGTATGTGTTCGAATCGGTGCTGCCAACAGTGTCCAGCGAATCAATCACCGTTTGATTTCATTGCGATCATATTGCAACGGAATGGAAAATTCCTGGTGAATTTGCAGAACTCTTTGTAAACCCAGTTAAGTTTCTTAAAATCCCAGATATGACATGGAAAATTCCAGAACTCCCAAAAGTCCCTCTGTGTTTTGGCAGCGCTGAAAGCATGTGTGCGTCACTGACCTGGTCGCTCAGGGTGCACTGCTCTGTGCATATGTCTGTGATGAGGTTGCGGGCTTGCTTGGCCATTTCGTCCAGGAACATGTTGCAAAGGGACAGGCTGCGGTCTCCGATGTGGTGCCTCTGCAGGGAGGGACAGACATGGAGACATTAGTGGAGACTTCCCTTAGCACAACCCCAATGTTAAGCGAGACATTTGATTTTCAGCATAAAGTACGTTCCACTCGGTAGCATTGATTTAGTGCTTAATACAGGTGTAAAGGGTCATTTTTGCACCAAATTGAATTGCAATTCTATTTGGTTCTGCTATAGGTACAGGAAATACATCCTTATCCTTTATAATCAACAGTAAATCATTTGGCTCAGCTGGTCACCTGGAAAAACCATCAATGAACAGGGCCTAATAATGGGCCTAATAACAACTAAAGGGACCAGCCACAGTTTTTAAGTGGAGTTTAGTGACATTTCAATCAAATAAATGCAGCCAGGGTGAGTATAAGAGACCTTAAAAAGAAACTTGATCCCAAACTTATGCCCATATATTAATTTTAATCAGTGAATTAACTAGAATTGGATGAGGGTGGAAAAACAATTTCTCACCATGCCATTAACTGGCATGAATTTATTTGGTCCTGTCAGAGGCTGAATCCACTCCAACATAAGCTGCTCAGGTGGATTTGGCCAACAGTGAGGTGCTGTTTGTGACCTGTTCATGTGTAAGTGAGGCTTTTTGTTATGGCCCAGCTGGTCTTGTCGCCTCAACTTCCTCCCAAGAGCAAACAGCGCATACTCTCTAAATTACTAATGCAAAACAACCTTTGCCCCTGTGCGTTTTGACGAAATCCATACAAGATGAGTGTCAGTTAAAGCTTCCTTGGTTTAACTCCGATCTGACGAGGACCAAATATTCTGCCTCGCTCCTCGTGGGCATCTGAGGGCAGAGTCTGAGACGGTGCAGGTTGGAAATAACACATCTATCCGACGTGATGCAGAGGCTAACCTCTGCTGAAGCGCCGTGATCTTTTGTTGTTTCTCTAAACCGCTGTAAAAAGTTTTCTGTGCGAGGATGGAAATATTCTTGGAAACTTTTAGTGCTTTTCCAACATAAATAAAGCTTGCAGCTGTCCAAAGCTGTGTGGAGTGGACATAGGAGGAAGACCATTTCAGAGACATGCTGAGAGAGGGAGTTTCATGTTTAAATAAGGGAAACCCAAGCCTTCTATGGCTCAATAAATCTCTTTTATTCCTCTAAGTGCTCTCAGACAGCTCAATGTTCAGGCCCTGCAATGACATGAGAACTCTCATTGTGCTGTTTGTTTGGGTGCCGTTTGTCCACCAATTAGGAGTGAAAATGTGGGTTTATTTACCAAATTAAATTGGATATTGGAGGGCACGATGTTTGGCAGGAACAAACACTTGGTGAATGTGCTGGCCATATACTGGCAGGGGGGGGGGGAACAGGAATCTGTTGTGCTCCTCGTGTGTGCGTAGGGGCTTCCATATGCCCCTGGGGAGCCTGGGTAGCTGCACTGGTGTATGGTTCAATTACAGATTTAATAAATCATGCTTTTCAGCATTTGGTTTTCTGTACACATCCTGATACATGGACCACAGTGCTCAATGCTGCGTGTTGGGACATTCCAGCTCTAGTTAACTCATGGAGCTTTCCGGATTCACAGTACGACTCCATCCTGAACCCTCGCATGGGTCGAAGCTAAGCCGAGGCGAGACCCGACAGAGAAAAGAAAGATCTTTTCCAAACTCCTTTTCTCAAAAGTAACACTGGCCATATTCACTAGGGGACATTCGCAGACACATAAAACTGTTTTTTCCCCCCCAAAACACAGAGTTTGCATTTGGGCTAAACCAGAGATTTCAGGACAAGTCAAATGGAATATGTAATCTGACCAAATTAAATAAGTGTCAAGTGTCGACTGATTCATAATAGTCAATGAAAGCAACTGCATGAGGCTAAAACGATCATTTCATTATACGTAGACTAGGGCTGGATGATATAATGACTGATTGTTTAAATTAACATCATGAATATCACAACGACAGAAGTTAAGAACGTCTGATTTATTCTTCAATACCAAAAACTGTTATAACGGCTAAATTTAATTTATTTGAATGAATTATTTTTAAAACGATTCACCAAAGTGATCACTGCAATTTACTTTACTTTATTTTACTTGCATTAAACATTTTGAATCTACAAATTGCTATTTCAGAGAAAAATAAATAAATTTAGAGATAACGAACATATAATCATTTCACAAATACAAATTCACAATACTACTTTCAATAATACCTACAAAAAAATGTCATAAAGCACTGTTTTCAGATAAGGTTACTGAAGTCAGGGTTCGTACAGATTTTTAAGAGTGAAATTCAAGCACTTTTAAGCAGTGGAAGCAGTGCTTTACAAGTGTAAGTACAGGTGAATTAGAAAGGGTTCAGTAAATATAATGGCGTGTACATTATATGCTAAAGAGCCGAAAAGTAAACTACAGTAGAAACTGCTATATAAATGGGAGACTATAGGAAATATAAGTTTGTGTTTCCATTTGCTCCAACAGCAATAGGAAACAAATCCATTTTACATATCCAATTGCCTTCCATTTCAAAAAGAAGAAAATATTCAATATACAAAACATGGTTACACGAAGATCAAAACGAGATATGAAACAAATTCTGAATCTGAACGAGACAAATTCAAAGCTGTACAGTAAAGGGTGCAACATGAACGCAACCTTCAGCTGCGCTGCCAATCCGGATATTAAAACTTAAGAATGTAGGAAAAGAAAGTAAACACTCCAATTTCTAGAGGTGTGAATCTTCACTTTCCTCATGATTCGATTACGATTCAGTGGGTAACAATTTGATTATAAAATGATTCCCAATGCATTACGATGCATCATTTCCACTATTTCTTTAAATTAATAATAATTACAATTACAAAGTTATTTTCAACAATCACTAGAACAAATACAATATAAGAAACAAATGTAACTAACAATGCTTTACTTTTTTTAACAGAAGAATTCAAGTAAGAAATAATACAGAAATTAAATAATCACTACATAATCTTTAGTATAATAATAGCAAATAAACTGATTATTATTAAAGCTACAAAAGTTATTCAGTCAAGAGTAGGGCTGTCACTTTTGTGAAAAAATCCTGTTCGATTTCTGAGACATAAGTGTTCATTGAACCGATTTTCAATGTCTAAAGACGTTTCCATTTTCAACACTAAATATAAGCAAATCCACAGACAACTAACAGGTATTAGGACGAACGTGAAGAGGGCACTTGAGGCGCGCAAAAGTCAGCAATATTTTGATTTATTGGCGTGAAGTTTCGTGCACAATGACAAACAGGAGTGCAACATTCAGGGATTGAAATTAACACCCTCCAACCCGCCAAAATGCAAGTAAGAACGATCATTGGTGGGTAACGCTGTCAAATCACAAGCCAATATGGCGTGTTTCCATGTTTACTCACTTTGCTGGGGAAGTTTGTTTAAGTGAAATCTGCGCGGATTTAGCGCAAATAACATACCCAACTCATGAGTCCTAATCATGATAGATTAAATACAGCGTATTGCGCAGAATCTGCGCATTTTTGGCTTTCTCACACACGTCAACAAATAACACAGCATTTCTTCACTTGCATTGAAGTAATAGCGAATAATAAAAAGCATTTGGTTAACAGAAAAGACAGTGTACTGTGTTGATCTCTCCACCTAAAACACATTTTTGGTAAAAAAGAAAAAAGAAAAGGCCATTAAAATTGATTACCTATTTTCGTTTTTAAAACTTGTGTTGGTTGGTCTGATCGATTGTGCAATCGATTTTCGAACGTTAAGTGACAGCCCTAGTCAAGCGCAGTAAGAGATTCCCTCTTTTCTTTTGTTGTTTGATTAACAATAACAGTAGCAGGTTTATTAAGACCTAATGCACAGGTCTAACATAATGTTACGCATCAGATTTCCCCCCAAATCTTTGGGAACGCATGCTCTGGCAAATGATCCACGACTCAATCTTTAAAGGTTATATTTCAGGGAAGATTTCTTTCTTTTTTTATCGAGATGTTCTAAGAAAAAAATATGAAGCATTTTTAAGGATGATAATGAAAATTCAAGCACATTTCAAACCTTGAAAACATAACGGTTAAAATCAAGCATTTTTCAAACTTTCAAAACTCTGTACGAACCCTGTGAAGTGAATCTGATATTTGAGCTCCTCTTGGGGCCTGTTGGACTGATTCCAGGTCAGTGCGACTCACCTCTTCAGGGCAGAGCTCATGGGTGCAGCTCATAAAGTGGGTGCAGAGCAGAGGGAAGGAGATGGAGTATCGAGACTGGGATGGCAGTTCGAGACACTGCTGGAACATCTTTTCAAAGGCGCGGCTGTAAAAGCTATCAAAGAGAGAGAAAATGAGTTGCCAGTTCACTTCACCGTCTGGTACAGTCATATCTAATCAGTTGAAACGCCCCTGTCCGCTTTCCACCAAGCATGAAAAAGAAATATCTAAAAACAAGAGGCACAACAGACAGTTGCTATGGGAGTCTGAGAGCAGATATGGCTTCTGCCAATTGTGGAGCTGGCGTTAAGCAGTGTTTCCTGTGCCACTGCTGAATCAACAGTCACGGCAAAAACGAATCATATTCTGCCTAACTTGGGAGCTTGCAGTGACTTAAAACGTAATTCGTAAAAAAAAAAGAAAAAAGTTGGGGTACAGGAAAATAAATCAATTTTGCATGGTTTTTGCTGGCTACAATAGACAATTATATGAATAAAATACATAAAAAAATTCAAACTCAAGTCTGAATGCAAATTACAGATCATTCAATGAATTCAGAGCCACTGCACATATAAAATTTAAGTCAACCTTTTTCTGAATTTTTCATTTCTAAACCCACTTTTTGTGTATTCAGTGATCTACTCTACACATTAATGTAATTTCTTTGAATGACCTTTTCTTTGATGTGAGGTCATACCAGAAAATGGAAAGGTCAGAAGTCTCCACAAGCATCTCCACCAGAGAGTCCACCATCTTGGTGTGGAAGATGATGGTGTTCATCATCTTTCCCAACTCCCTGTGATCTGCCAGTCCTAGTGAGGCCTTGGACACGCTGGTGTAAGCCTAAGCACAGAGGAAAACATCATCATTAGAGTTAATCTGGAATCAAATAAGAAGTGCATTAGTTATTTCTGACAACTTTTCTCAACGGCTAAGCTTGGTGGGCTTGATTTCCATGAGCAAATCCTCAGGCAAATGAAGAGCAACGAATCAGATTGGAAACTGGACCAGGGCAGAGTACGAAGAAAAGTGTGGTTTGATGTTTTACCATATCATTAACTTCTGAGAAGGCTTTCTGGGAAATATTTTTGTAAACTTGATACTTTTGAACCAGACAATGTCCAACCAACACAATTTCCTCTCTAGCATACATGATCAAATGAAGACTGTATGCAAAACAGATTCTCTTTGGTGTTTAAGTCAAAACCCCTCTTTTTCCCCCAGCGAAACAGCTGTGCCAGCCAGTGCGATCAACTCGAACATAAGAAGTGTGAGAAAACTCAACCAAAACACGAATTGCACACGCCCTGCGCTGGCTTTCATCATCTAAAGATCAGCCAATTCAAAGAGCGCGGCATGCCAGGATGATGCCACATGACATTCAGCAGGTGCTAAACTCACAAAGCTTATGGTTATGGAGTCCGGGGAACGACAATAAACATATCGTACTGCACTGAAGTCCACTGTGGAGCAGAAAAAGTATTGAAAAACAGGGCTTATTTTTAGATGAACGTTTGCAGACTGCTGCTGGTAGTTTAATCGGCCATAGCGATAAATAGGACCGCACCTTTGGAAACGAAGAGGCCAAATGCAGACGAGCAGACGTGAACTGAGTGAACCGTTAGTTGTTATATACTGGCAAATGTTAACTCAACAACAGGTCCATTAAACAAGAAGAAAGCATGCTAAATTTAAGGAGAGAACGGGGCATCCCTGCTTAGAGAGCAGAGCCAGGGCAGCTCTTTAGAGTGACTCGATGCTGTCAAACTTGGAGTAGTGACTGATTCTAGAGCCCACAGATAGACTTTTACTACACATCTGTGACATTTTAGTCTGCTTGGTTTCATTCACCAAAACAGTCATACCGGTAACTAATTTTTCATGACCAGTTACCCATTTATGACACTACCGTTATTTTTTTTAATTAAATTTCTTTAATAAAAAATGTCTCATGCTTACCAAGGCTGCATTAATTTGATCAAAAATAAAGTAAAAACAACTTTATTGTGAAATATTATTAAAATTTAAAATAACATTTTTTTATAAATGTCTTTACTGGCACTATGGATTAATTTAATGCATACTCTCTGAACATTAATTTTTTAAATTAAAGTTTGGGGTGGACCACATGTTTTGAAAAACAATAGAAGACAGATGGAAAATGTTATTCTGAAAAAAAAAATGTATTACAGTAATACAGTAAAAAAACAACTAAATTACAGCAATAAGAATCTAAAAATAACCACCAATAATAATAGACAATGAAAATAAAATTAAATAATAAAAAAATAATTATTTAATAAAAAAAAAAATATTTGTATAATTTCATTATATTATTTTTTCTTTCTTCCAGTTTTGGGGTAAGGTGACCTGGACATATTTTCGTGCAATTCAGCTACATAGCTGAACATACACATCAACACACCCACAACTGTCAACAGCCTCAAACACACTCTGCTGCTCTATAGCTGACAGTTTAAATCCTTGAATTTGCTTTGTCCTGGCAAACTGAGAGCAGTCAGAGCCCAAGGCTGCGCAGTGAATAAACGCTGCTGTTATTGGGGCCGATTTGTTTTTGTGGCCATGTGAAAGAGAGGACTCTGGCTGCGAAAAGAGCGATGGAGAGTGGGAAAAGGTCCAAACACAGAAAACAGTTGTTCAGCTGTGAGAAATGTTCACATTCCACTGATAGCAGCTTCTCCTGCTGAAGAGGTGAACTGAAACCCTCCTGTGTGAAGAGCTTGAGGCCTGCTCTTAAAGGTATGTTCTGGGTTCAACGCAAATAAGTTTCTTTTTGTGGAATTTGTGGCATGACCACAGAAAATAGTCTGTCCGATAAAGCAAAAATTGTAGTAACTGCATAATGGAAGAACAGTAAACACATTGATTCAATCATATGAGATGGAGTGAGACAAAATCATTTGCTGATCATGCCTGTGTAAAGTTATTTGCAATTTTTGTTTTTAAGTTACATTTTTTCATGACCACATAACGTCACTAAACCAGGTAACTTTAACATGAGGTTATCAGAAGGAAACTATTCAAATAGAGCAAATCCCACCAACAGAAATTACATCAGTAATGCACTACAAAATCATCCAAACTGAATATTTAAATGTAAAAGGTTTCCAAAAATAAATTTCCAATACTTTAGTCATTCCTACATATAGAGACAGCACTCACAGACAGCAATGTAATAAAAAATATATATACATATATATTCACTTCTATAAAAATGCCACGATTTCCAACTAGGGCTGTCAAACGATTAATCGCATCCACAATAAAAGTTTGTGTTTATATAATACACGTGGGTGCAATGTGTATAATTATTTTATATATATAAATAGACACACACGCTTGTATATATTTAAGAAATATTTTCATGTATATACTGTATATAGATTTATGTATAATTTATATTCTATATAAATATAAATATTTTATATATAAATATTTTTTCTTAAATATACATGCATGTGTGTGTATTTAAAAAATAAATATATATATATATATATATATATATATATATATATATATATAATTATACACAGTGCACCCACATATATTATTTAAACACAAACTTTTATTTTGGATGCGATTAATTGCGATTAATCGTTTGACAGCCCTATTTCCAACAAATCTCATAAACTTATTTATATAGCATTCTCCCAATAAAAAGTTTCAAAGCAGCTTTACAGGAAATTTTAGAATAAAAAGTTTATAATATCTAATATCTTCATGCCTTAAAAGTTGCATTTAGCAGATTAGAGCAGGATGATATAGTTTACATTGTGCAATGATTCAAACAATCAACCATGATTTATGTTATATATTGCCCTGTGTATACTGTATGCATATTAATTTCCATTATTTTTTCAGACCTGCAAATCATAATTTTGAAATTTTTATATTTTCAGGTTTTCTATGATCAAGAAGACCCTGAATATAAGGGCTTTCACAACAACTATGTTACATACAAGGGACATAGGGGGGAAAAGTTCTGTGGTATCACGGTATCATATCAAAATCATGCCTCAAATGCTGTAAATAAAGTTTCTGAACCCAGAACATTCTTTTAGGGAAGAGGTCAAATGGCTTCTCACTTGTGGGACTGGGCAGGCCAACACACAGGAAACGCATTTGAGAGCAGACTGGACAATCCCAAAGACTGCAATCCAGATCCATGGGCCTTTGAGGTCCACACACACTCTCACAGATCCTCAAAAACACATGAACAAGCTTGTCTCTCCAGCTCTGCTTCCATTTCCACCCACCCACATGTACTGTTACTTGATGAAAAAAATGTGCTGTATTCCACAGGGACGAAGTCTGATTTATTTGAGCCTGGATGAAAGGCGCAGGCTCTTCTTGAATAATCAGAGCTTCAAAAGAACAGCATGCATTGTGGTTCAATTCTAAGTAATTCAAAATTAAGTCATTTTTCATACAGCATGCAAAAAATATTGCTTTCATTCGAAAAGACAAAGGATAAGCAACTTTCTGCAAGAAACATTTGTCACAGCATGAAAGTTTTTGTTGACTGCATCTCAAACTGTGAGATCATTAGTTGCGTTACGTTAACCAGCATCTGCTAATTAGTAAAGAGGAAGCAAAGATAAGAGCTGTAAATTATGCCTGATTAGGATCAGAGGAAACAAACACCATGTATTGACCCGGCTCAGACGACTGAGATCATCTTACCTGCAGTCTAAACCAGTCTAGCCTCATCCCTCTGAAATCAAACACTTCACCATCTTCGACTGCAACACACACCCATACAAAGTTAGTTATTTTGAGACAGAGTACAAACAACAAGAGACAATATTATATAAAAAAAAATAAAAGATAAATAATAAGTACATAGATCCCAGTGTCATACTACAGGAAAATTTAAATATATAAAATATAATTATATGATGAGAAGCGTCATATAGAAGTTTTGGCATGATGCCAGTCAGACTTACTTTTATTATTATATCTTTTAATTTGCGTGCATAACGTTGAAGTATGCATTTGATTACTGCATTACATTTCATTTGTGTAGTACTGAATTTTATTTGGCTGGATTATGCTAAATTTAGTCACCGACCATTTTTATTTTGCTGGATTATGCTAAATTTAGTCACTGACCATTTTTATTTTGCTGGATTATGCTAAATTTAGTCACTGACCATTTTTATTTTGCTGGATTACGCAAAATTTAGTCACTGACCATTTTTATTTTGCTGGATTATGCTACATTTAGTCACCGACCATTTTTATTTTGCTGGATTATGCTGAATTTAGTCACCGACCATTTTTATTTTGCTGGATTATGCTAAATTTAGTCATTCACCATTTTTTATTTTGCTGGATTATGTTAAATTTAGTCACCGACCATTTTTATTTTGCTGGATTATGCTAAATTTAGTCACTGACCATTTTTATTTTGCTGGATTACGCAAAATTTAGTCACTGACCATTTTTATTTTGCTGGATTATGCTAAATTTAGTCATTGACCACTTTTTATTTTGCTGGATTATGTTAAATTTAGTCATTGACCATTTTTATTTAGCTGGATTATGCTCAATTTAGTAACTGACCATTTTTATTTTGCTGGATCATGCTAAATTTAGTCACTGACCATTTTTATTTTGCTGGATTACGCAAAATTTAGTCACTGACCATTTTTATTTTGCTGGATTATGCTAAATTTAGTCACCGACCATTTTTATTTTGCTGGATTATGCTGAATTTAGTCACCGACCATTTTTATTTTGCTGGATTATGCTAAATTTAGTCATTCACCATTTTTTATTTTGCTGGATTATGTTAAATTTAGTCACCGACCATTTTTATTTTGCTGGATTATGCTAAATTTAGTCACTGACCATTTTTATTTTGCTGGATTACGCAAAATTTAGTCACTGACCATTTTTATTTTGCTGGATTATGCTAAATTTAGTCATTGACCACTTTTTATTTTGCTGGATTATGTTAAATTTAGTCATTGACCATTTTTATTTAGCTGGATTATGCTCAATTTAGTAACTGACCATTTTTATTTTGCTGGATCATGCTAAATTTAGTCACTGACCATTTTTATTTTGCTGGATTATGCTAAATTTAGTCACTAACCATGATTATTTAATATATAAAAATGTTTGTTGAACTTTCAGCAACAATTGTGATCCATGCAGCTCTTACCATGAATAAAATGACATGATCGACAAATATTACAGTTTATAATACAAACCAATGAATCTGATAAATAAGAGACCAGGGACATACATTTTGATTTCATGACGTTTTTACCACATTACAAATGTTAAAATAAGAAGAGAGGTTCTATACCTTGTTTAACACTGAGAGATGTCATTGTGTTCACGAAAGATGACATAATAATGGACTCGTCCTCCGGGCAGACGGACAAGTTCTACAAGAGAAGACGACATGGTTATTTTACCATTTTTGTGTGCCTTTTAAAATTAAAGCACCATGATGAGCAAGTCTAGCTGCTGATTGCAGTCTCAGAACTGAATGACAATACTAGTTCTCCATCTAGTGGTGAAGTTCATGTATTTCGCCTCATGTTCTTCTAGACGCCCAGTGTGAATGATTCATAAAGTGACTAATGTTCATGTCTGAACTACCCAACTGCACATGACTGATCATCATCTCATGAGAGCACTACAAATAGCAATTGCCCTCCAAAGAGTGTGTAACTGATCTTTGTCCTTTTAGTCCAGTAGAAAGGAAAACTGGATCCACAGAGCAGATAGTCTCACCTGCACAAGCTCATTGAGCACCACAGCGTCAAAGCCAGACAGGTACTGCACGTAGTATCTCTGCATCACCGGGCCGTACTTCCGTACGTGTGCTCTCAACTCTTCCATGTAAAAGATCAGCTCTGCAATGTGCCTGAGAAAACAAGGAGAAATGAAAGCTGAAATGTTTTAAGAAATACTAAAACTGAAATTAAATTACAAAATAAAACTGACAAAAATATATTAAAGCTGAATAGAAATATGTAAAAAAAAACTAATAAAAATGACAAGAACAAAATAAACTTAAATAATGAAAAAAATATGAATAAACACTATTAACAGTAAATACATAATACTGAAATAACATGTGTAATGCAATATGGGTGGAAATTGCAGTGAATCACACACACACAAAAAATATGAATCATGGAATTTTTTGGTCAAATTTAAAAATACAAAAGCGTAGCATACGGCCTCATTAAAGCATACATTTAATGTATAAGAATAGGATTTACTTGTCAATGAAGTCATCTGTGCTTTTCTTCTGGATGTTGTCTGCATGTCTGAGCAGCCAAATGATCTCATCACGGGCGAAGGAGAGAGCCATGAACACAAACAGAGCCTTGGGACCCAGTAAACCTGGCTGATCCGCTAGAACTGTGGCGAGCTCTTTTAAGGCAGATCTCAAGAACTTGCGGCGCTCTCTGTGCATGGAGCCCCTGGACCAAATGATAAAAAAAAAATAATACAGATACTGCAAAGATAGGGGAGTGATAACTATTATAGTATGGCATCTTCAGAAATACCAAGAGGCCACTTACGCATGCGACAGAGCAGACTCTTTACATTCACGGATGTCATTGACACGTTTGTTGTAACTGTAGAAGGTAGAGAAAACAAATAAAAACACAATAAACAACATAATATACATCTAAACAACACAAAAACAGGCTACATGTGCTATAATGTCAATATTTTATGTAAACGCTACACACAATATGCAAATTAATTACAGAAAACTTGAGAATGTGTGTGCCAGTAGAAATTGCTGACCCGCGAATGTTCACAAAGAGATCCTCGGCAGCTTTGTGAATGTGGAAGACCTCGTCCCTGAACAGACAGAGACAGGAACTGCTCTGAAGAGCCAACTTCCACAAACTGAGAGCCGCAGGGTCACTGTTCAGAGCTGCATGACACAAGATGAACCCGACTAGGACACCGAACAGAGAGAGACTGTTACAAATCACATACAATCCTGTTACATTTGTAAAGACCCAGGCCCATAAAGGATCTGTCTTCACCGATATCGACAACTGGAAAGAGTGTCGTTTATGTAAATCATGAAATATTGTGGGTTATTTGATGATCCTTTCCACAGAGAATGTAGTGTTCTCAGATTTATCACCTTTCACCAAATTCAAATACATTACGCAGATTCCTCAAAATAAACGTGTGAAAAAAACACTCAATCTGGACCTGCTAAATATTAAAGCACACCATTTAAATGGTATACTACTGTACAAAAAGACTAGAAAATAATAAAACAAATGTTCAAACAATTACCAGTCTTGCTTCTCTCAATCTGAGGCATAACAATCATAAAACGGCATTCACAAGAAATTTAAGGTAACGATCTATTAACCAGAAAAAATCATTTCAGAGGTTTTGATGTAAATTTAAGGACAACTGTTTTAGAATAAAGTCCAATAAAGAATCATGCACAGTACGAAAAGGTGTACATTATAAATGTAATATATTTAATAACACACTTACAGACGATCCATTTCTCCATGGCGTCCAAGGATAGATATTCACAGGGCATCTGAAATATACAGGTCAACAAATTATATTTGGTCAAATGCACAATGTTCACATGCTCCTGCCTATGAGGAATATACAGTATGATAAAAATACTATATCACAGAATGATACATTTCATATCAATAGTTGTATCCGCGATGTTTTGCTGGAATGCTAATATATTAAATAACCATGTGTTAATGCTTATATTTGGGCAATCAATAAACTACTATTACACTTTGTTATTACACATAGTGAGCCTTTTGGCAGTGTTGTTTTAGTATTATTTATCTATTATAAGAATATTTATTACAATTTAGAATTAGCATTTTTAGCATTTTTTTAGTCATTTTAGCACTTCAGGCAATATTTTCATCTAATATTTACATTTTATTTAAACAAAACTATATTATTTCAATTATTGAAAATTATTTTTACTAGTAATTATATATACATTTTTTTATAGTTGGAAAACTTGTAACCCTTATTTTTAGGCATGATAAGACGCTACCATTGTGGAGGCTCTTTTAAACAGTTTAAGGATACCTATGATGCAACCTATGACTAACAGAATTAATGTGTAGTGTTTCTAAATGGTAGTATGTTAAAATGCAGATTCCAAAGAAACCAGGATGATCTACTATTACCAGTTAGGATCCGAAGTGCAGATCCATGCACACTCTAATGGCTAATATTGCCCACAACCCATTGCAAAACTGACTAGCATTCAATTAGAACTACAAACATCCATAAAACTGTTAAAAAATACCAATATAACAGATGTGCAAGACTGATAGTTAAGTAGAGCAGTTTAGAAAAATGGAATTGACTGATTAATAATCAGCATCTAACCAGATGAACATTTACTGAATGTTTTCCACATTGTATTTAATCAACAACAACAACAACTTTGTGAATGATTGATAAGATACATTTGATCATTAAAGGAGCTGTATGTAAGAAATGTATTTCAAATAATCATAAAATGGCCCTGATATGTCACTAGAAATTAAAAAACCATGTTCAATTCAAATACTTATATCACTGACAACAGTAATCCAGCCAGGATATTGTCATTAAAAAGTGAAGTTGTCATGTTGTGTTTTGGTCTGATGCTCCACCCTCGACCTATCTACCAATCACAGAGTCAGTAGTGTTGCGGCATGCGGCATTGCCAGCTCTGCTCTAGTTACCACAGCTGCAGATACAAAACGTGTCAGATAAAAAAAACAACAACGCCTATCTGGCAACCTTGAGTCAAGGGGGAGGGGATACACCACTCTATAGTAATTTTAAAGTGGTTGCAGTACCAGTTTTGGCCACAATCTTACATACGGCTTCTTTAACTATTAAATGCATTATGCAAACACGAGGAGAGTTCTCCGCAACAAAGACCCACGACATTTGACAGGGCAGTTTAAACTGTCATGATGAACGTAACTACAATTATGACGAAGTAGTATGTCCCATAGCTTCCCTATTATTCCGCTACACACTCAAAAAAAACATTCTTTCTCTTTACAATAAAAAATACATACTTTTAGGGCATAATTTAAGTAGGTGAATTGGGATACCAAAATAAAAGGCAACACTGATGCTGCTATACACTTATATGGTGACTGGGTTGTGAGCTTAGCAACATGCTAACATCAATCTAAAGTCAAAAGAGAGCATAATTTAAACTTGTGTGCTTCATGTGAGGAGCGCCATTTGTGTTGTGTGAATGTTAGCGGACTTGCTACTGCGATAAAGAGAGTTTCAAATCAGTCTTTTATAAGGTGCCATGATGAACATGCTGCCTTAAAAGGGAACAGTGTATGATGACAGAATTCACAAAAATAATTAAAGACTATAGTGAAGCCTGACCGTGTCAGATTGAGCCGGATTGAGCATGGTACTAGGAGCACTAATCAAACTGAGCAGCTGAGCGTTCCTCCACTGATCTGCAGACAGATTCCGGCGTGGGTAGACCATCTGTAGGGAGACCAGTGCATCTGACAGCGACTGTCAAAGCAGAGAGAGAAAGAGAAGAGAAAAACAAATGGCAGAGAGCTCAGATTACACCATGTTCTCCTTATGAGATAGGATTGTCTCAATGTAGCATGTGGACTTTACTTTTCCATGAGGGACAAACTCCTCCATCATCTTTTTCAATGGGTTCTCATAGTCCACAATCATCTGTCCAAGCCTGGGGTATTCTCGATCACTGAACACAACATTACAAAATCATGACCCCAGACACATCTCTGTCATTGGTAATATCCACACTATAGTAGAATGAAACCTTACAGTGTGTGGCTCTAGGTAAGATATATATATTACCTCATACATGCATTACCTTGAACCGTGTGTCATTTCGTGGGCATAGTTGTAGAGGCCGATTATCGCTTTGCGCTCCTCAATTCGAGAAAGCAGCATCATCAGAGTAGTGTATGTCACCACCAAATCCAGGTAGTTCTTTGTGAGGTCAAAATTTACAGTCTCCATTGTGGAAAAAAAAGACACTTTGTTATCTGCCATTTCATTGAACAAAAATCAATAATCCAAAGACATATTCTATTGATTGCCATTATTTCAACTCACAATGTCAAAGAAAACTTGACAGACGTCAATAGTGTTCAGCAGTTCACAGACATGGTCCTGGAAGAACAGGAAAAACACAAACATGTTGCTTTTTAAAAAAAAGACCATAAATTTGTCTGTTACCAATACAAAAAAAAAAAAATGCTTTTTATTAAATAATACTATGAAATCACATATCAGAGGTGTTATTGAAACTATTACAAATAATTTATGTTAATTAAAAAAAGATTAAATACAATAAAATATAAATATTAGACATTAGTATATTAGATAATAAAATTAAATTTGGCAAATGAAATGTTACCCTGAAGTACTAAAACTACTGAACATGTTCTACATAAAATGACTAAAAATTGATTAAAGGGATAGTTTACTTTGAAATTAATTTTTGATATGTTTTAGCTTACCTCAAGGGCATCCAATATGTAGGTGTCTTTGTTTCCACAGCATTTTCAATTTTGATTTCATTTTTTGGTCAAACCGGTGTTGTCTGTCAGTCATACACTGGAGGCTTAGGGCGTCCACCTCAAAGAGCATGCACAGAAAAGTCCCAATTAAACATGATTTAATGACTCGTGAATGCAAGTACACATTGATGGCCTAAGACACGAAACGAGCGGTTTGCGTGAGAAAACGAATAGTGTTTATATCGTTTTTACCTCTTGTTAACAGCCGTCGAACTGATCTGAATCAGATGTCCAACTGAACCGTCTCCAGACGTTATTTAGATATATGGGAAATCGTAATGGAAGATGATTTCGCTATATCTAAATATGTTTAGTGAAAGGTAAAACTTCCGAAACCTCCGTGTAAACAATGCGTGACGTAGACGCGCGAGAGATCACTTCCGGCGTAACGTTTGGACACGGTTCAGTTTGGTTCAGTTGGACATCTGATTCAGATCAGTTCGACGGCTGTTAACAAGAGGTAAAAACGATATAAATACTATTCGTTTTCTCACACAAACCGCTCGATTCGTGTCTTAGGCCATCAGTGTGTACTTACATTCACGAGTCATTAAATCATGTTTAATTATGACTTCTCTGTGCATGCTCTTTGAGATGGACCCCCTAAAACTGCGTTATATGACTGACAGACAACACCAGTTTGACCAAAAATGTCAAAACTGAAAATACTGTGGAAACAAAGACAACTAATTCTTGGATGCCCTTGAGGTAAGCTAAAACATATCAAAAATTAATTTCAAAGTGAACTATCCCTTTAAAGCTAAATAGAAATGGTTAAAAAAACAAAATCATGTTAAATCATAACAGTACATCAATAAAAATAAAATAAGTAAATAAAACAATTTACATAAGAATGTTTTTATGAACAATTTACGTTCAATCATTCAGTTGGTGTTTCATGACTGAGGCCCATAGAGTGGGACTGCTCTCATACCTTAAATTCCATAACGTCCACAAAGGTGAAGTAATATAGAGCTAAATTCTTCAGTATTTCTGACTTTTCTTTTTGTAGTTGTGCAAGCTGTTGCTGTAATGTAAAAGACAAGTGCATGAATTAAACACTATCACATTAAACAAGGTCACATAATTGTGATATCTGACCAGGAAACTTATCAGCAGGGTTCATGTTAGATCATTTATGGCTGAGAACTGTACTATTATATTAATTCTAATAACCTCAGTAACAGGCATGTAAAGGAGTTATGAATTCAGTTTTTGCCCTAAACTCTGTAAGCTTGACTACAACAGAGGTCTGACCCGACGAAACCGAGCGTGGCGCGGGAAACCTTTTGAATTATCAAGTGGTGGGGAAGTAAGAAATCAGTCAAATTTAAATATCTTAAAGTTACTCAAATTAAGACCTTCAAGAAAAATATGTTTCAATGATTTTGCGTTCTCTCGCACACGTTTTATGTTCTGCCGTGAAACTTTGCCCTCCATCGCAAAAACGTTTGTGTTCTGCCGAGAAACTTTGCGTTTGCTCACAGAGGGCTCAAAAGATTTTGCAAGGGAATCGCAGTTTCTCGGGTAACGCAAAACTTTTCTGGGGGTACATTTAAATAGCCTTAGGGAATGTTTACATGAAAACAATACCCGTTCACAGTTTCGCAAAAATGATTAAAAAACGCTGTATTATCCATGCCAGCCCAGTAGTTGGCGATGTCACTTTGTAAAGAAACACTAAGCATCTACAAACTGAACACAAATTCACGTTTTTGTAGTTTACCCGGAGTCAATTACAGTGTCGTTTTTAAAAACGTACACTTTGAAACTTACACTATGGCAAAAACGCCATTGCCGTGTAAATATATGGCCAAACGGTGCTGTCTAAACGCCCCCCTAAACACCAGAGCGAGACATGGACTAAAAAAAGTCCATTGATCTCTAACCTGCGGGATTTTTTTTTTTGGCAGGAATAGGAAGAAAAATAACTTATTTTTAGTGGTAGTGGGAGCAGACCTCTAAGTGTAACAATTAATAATTCAGAAACTGGCTAAAATTGGTCAAAATAACCACTAAATACAAGATAAAATGTCTCAGATTAGGGATCAACAATAAGGATGAGAGATCTCATTACATTTGACTGAATTTTCTTGCTCTATCAGGCACAGTCACTGATCATGTTCATCTATTTTAAGCCTGACAAACTTCAACATTTGAATTTCAATGATGCATTGCTGCTGTGAATTGTGTCAATTACCTAAGGTGATCGTATATCAATGAGAATTTGTTGAAATGTTGAAAGTATAATGTTGAAAGAATGATTTAATCGTGTAAATAATAGTATGGGTTGAATAAAACAGTAATGTTGCTGCATATGCCAATGTTTTCCAGCAAACTTGTGTTTATGAATACATTTCTGTCATGTATAAAAAATATATGAATATATAAATTAGGATGTCAATTCAGAACATACAAAATAGGTTTCTAAAAATAGCTATTTATAATTTACGTTGCAGAGCCAGTGAAATGTTGACAGGACAAGTAAAACCAACCAGTGCAACAGAAAAGAATCCTTATTGTTGAGCGCGATCGAAGAGAGCATTTCTCAGATTTTATTTTTGACAGTCAAACTAGTGAATGAACCCTGCATCAAGTCCTGACACGCACAGGCCTTTTCCCTTTGGTCGTCTTTAAAGTATTTGCAACTCTAGAGCAAAAATGCATTACCGCTGCACCTGAAGTATTCTGACCTCATTAATATAATTTATATATAAAAGTATTCTGACCACGCTAATATAATTGTCCTTTAGTAATGTTTGGATAATACTGCATACTTGTTCAAAAGAGCAACAAATCAATCCAAATACGACTTTATGGATAAACTGCATGATTTGAGAGGACTCTAGTTTTATCTAGAGCGAAGGGTAGTGCAAATGTGCTCTAGAATCAAGTTAGTGACAGAATCCTTATTATCTATCAGAACTTCCAGAAAACCAGGTTAGCGCTAACAGAGTTAATGATGCACTGAAGATACCCATAAAGCCCATTATCAGAGAAACTACGTATAGGCAGAAAACCACACCTCTTGATATTCCATCAAACCACACCATCCCCACCTTACATACTTTATATCCACCTCATATCCTACTTAAGTATATAATTCCACAAGATCAAAAGGATATATGTAAAAATTAGTCTGATATTTAATAATGTAGACCTATAAGAGGTAGAGATGATCTCATGAAAAACAGCAGAGAGGGAGATTAAACTGTGATAAATGTAAGATCTTACAAAAACATGTTTAGGCCACATTTCACTTCAAACTCAAAAGATGGAAAAAAAAGAGAGGAAATATGAATCAGCATAAAGAAAAGGAAGCCTATTTTTAAGATTACTAAGAATTTTGGTCTCTTGACAATATTTTTACTTTATCAGAAATGGGTATTTTCTTTCATATGGGTATTTTTCTTTTCTTCAATTCAATTATTTTTTTTTACAATGCTTAACTTTTTATCAATTCAAATAAACCCAGTAGAAAAAATAATATCATTTAAATAATATACCGGTATATAAATAAAAATTATATAGTCATGAGGATTGGTGGAAAATGTCCTTAATTGTCATGAAAATAATATTACAAAACAAAAATAGGCTTTATTTCCTTTATTTATTTTTATTCTGGGGGAATACAACCTGGACATGTTCTTTTGGTTTAATGCTCTAACAGGTTTAATTAACTTCTTCCACAAAACCAAGCGAACTGTATATCAAAGGTATCTTTTTAAAAAAATGGCGTAGTTTGAAGTTCAAAACGTTTCCTGATCACCATCTCCGCTCTTTTCAAATGAAAGTGTGTCGGGGCAAAACTATGCGATGCTGTGCACAACGGGCTCAACCTCATTATATATCTTTTTTAATAGAGTGGATAAATATACTGAAGAAAGCATGTAACCATGCAGTAACAGACTGAAAGGAAGCTCAGAGCACATCCCAATCAGTAGTCAAATACTACATCACAGCTACTCCAAATGAACATCCGCAGGCTTTGAATTTTAAGAGTTATTTGAAGGGCACATCTGAGATTCCTTTTGTCCATGTAGGTTACTGAAATACTGACATATACATGTGAGTACAACTGAAATGTTAAACTACATATACATAAGAGCAGGAACTAAATAAAGCAAATAGGACTCCACATGGAGTCCAAACTTACCAAAAGAATAATCCAGAAAATAGCCATGTTAAGCATGCAAAAAATGCAAAAACAAAAAGAAAAAAGGACATATAAAACAACACTAAAAGGCAACTCAAACACAGTTAAAAATGACACAGCTCCACATCATTGCGAGAAGCAGTTAAACATCTTTAACACAAAGTAGAAGGCAAAGCAGCATCTGAAATATACAACACTTTAAAAGGACATGGTGGTTGGTTATTACAGTGGGACCAAAATGAATAAAATGAACACAAACACATTTGACATGAAATGCATATGTATATATATACAAATTAATAAACAATAGCACACATGAAAAAGAGTTTGGTTAATTTGTAATGAGACAATCCAATTAATTCCAAATAAATCAAATGATCGATGTCATGATGCGAATGATCTTCCTCTGTTTTCCCCAAAATATCTTTACCTTCCGGCACATAAACAAAAATCCAGGCTAAATGTCATCTTTACCTCTTTTCCTCCAAAATTGTGCTGGCTGCACTCAGGACAAGCACGAATCTATAATGTATCTGATCTGTCTTTCCCATTACATCCTTTGATTAGCATCATTAGTGTAAATATAAAACATATTCCTTAATGCTCAATTCACACAAATGATTTTTGAATTAAAGTTTACATTTTTAAACTGAATTTGCATCAATTTGGGTGATATCAATATATAATAGGCAACTTTGTGGATTGTAATACGAGTGGTCTAGTTTTGTTTTGTTTTAAAGAACCTATTATTATCCCAAACCCTATGTTCTAACATTAGTGGTCAAGATCATCAGGGTTGAAGGAGCAAATTTTCCAATGAGCAGAATTGTGTCCGAATAAACATTGGCTCAGGCACCAGGATCTTGATGGTGGAAAAGGGGTATCTGAGACAAATAACCAAGGGCAAAACTTTATTTATATTTTTTTTACCCCAAAGTGGTCATCAGAGGTGTGCACAGATATCAGAGAGTGTAATAGCAGAAATTCAGGACCAAAACCAGTAGAGGTGTGAAACTACGACACACCTACATTCCTAAAGCAACATGGGCTGAACGGATGTCATTTCCTGATCTGATAAACACCAACAAAGAACTGGTGACTGCATCTCCTCTCTGGGTTATATGGATTGATCCACACAAAAATGATTCCGCATTAAGAATAAATCATATTTGTGGTGTTGTGGTCAAGTTAAGGGTGGCCAAAGGTTCCTGGAAAGAAAGACAGATCTGGGAAAGCCCCTCTCATGAGGACATCACCTCATGTTCGATGACTTAATAGCGCTGACACTACATCAAGCCTTTGAAAAAAAAAAAAAAAAAAAAAAAAGTGATGTTTGAATCACTCTCTTATGGTTGAGGAATGAGCACCATGGGAACCCATGAACCACGAATGGTAAACATGCTTCAGAGATGTTCAGGGTTGTGGCAATGGCAACAAAGCATTAAAGAAAGGACTGGGCTTGGTGACTTTGGTGTTGGAGGGGGTATGATGGTAATCAGAAGGGAGACTGCTGACAAAATATTGAGCATTTATTTTACTACGACAGCACAATCTCCACTTAATATCAGCTCAGAAGATGTTTACAAAGCTATATATTTGCTAAAAGATATATAGTCAATTTATAGAAAAGCACTCCTCAACCAGGGGGCCGGTGCACACTTGGCAGCCTCAGCAAAATTTCAAGGGGAGAAAAAGATGATTAAGAAGTCATTTTATTATATGTTTATTAGGCATAGAACAACTTTAGATTTTTTTTTTAAATCAGCATTTATGTGATCAAAGTTGAGTCAACGTCGACTAGTCACTGATGACGCCATTAATAATATACAAATAAGCCAGAACCTCAAGGCTGGCCTGTGCACAGCTGGCATATGACACGGTGCTGCCCACAAGGCTATCACTCCTACATAACAGCTTATATTTATCAGTTCTTTTGTCTTTGGGTTGAAGTGAGAGAGACTGTATCTGAATTAGTTCTATCTGTCTATGCATCTCTCTACTAATAGCATTAAGCTGTGGGTTTTTGTTCCTAAGAAATAATGTATATGCAAGAACCTTTCAGTTTCTAAGCTATTTTATTCATAAATCACAGAACAGTGCTGACAATATGTGTACTGCGCTACTGAATGTTTCTACGTGTGCGCGATCTGCTTGTTATATGTGAGCTACTGTTTGTATGTGTGTGCGTAACAAACAATGCAGCAGTGCATTAGTTTCGAATGTGATCAACTTACCTGTACAATAAGCTGTGTAAAATGTGCATTCACCCAATCAATTTTGAGCATCCAGATCTCTGAGTATGTATTTATTTGTTATTTTAACTGTTGGAAACGGAGTGTAAAAGTGGACTTCAAAGATTTCTTATCCTGTTGCGCCCTCTATAGGCCATGATCGGCGACTAGTCGGCATCAAGCTTAAAGCGTCATGGCAGAGCATTAAAGTTGATAAATATATATACACGGAAATATACTTATATATTTTTAAATATTTTATATTAAAATAATTTACATTAAATGTTAAAAAAATAAACACAAGGTGAGTAAAGAACCATTAATAGAGAGGAACTGTTCAACAAGTTTGCTGTTGAACAACCACTAACATCAGATGCATTAAATATGTACTTCTATAATCAAACTATTCAAAATCAGAGTTTAATGCCTTTAAAGAAGCCCTTACAGGGTCCTGCACAATAGCTGATGTGATCCGGGTCGTGGCACCAGATTTAAATAGAGGGGTATATTCTGATCCGATATAACGACAGAAATTATGGAGGGGAAAAAACTTTTCTCTGATAGCTGAAACACTGGAATGTTCCTTGGTAAACATGGTTATCAAAACCTCATTTACTGATGCACCACTGGAAACAGGAGAAAACATGCAGTATTATCTCTCGACAAATATCTTGCCTGATTAAAGCGGTCCATTTTGCCAAGTGCAAAAACCACAACAACAAAAAGCAATTTTACATTTAACATTGGAATTATAGTCTATTAGATGAGTAAAACATTATATCAGGATCATTAACGTAACATTCACTCAGTCATTACAAAATACTTGATTCATAATATGAAACTTACGTTGTTGTTGCGTGTCTCAACGGCTGGGAATTTTCTTACGATGAATTTCACAGCTGACTCCAGGTTTTTGTCAATTAGGTAGGAAGGTTTTGCCTTGGGATCTCCACAGGCCTACAATGAACAGGAAGAAAAAACATCACTGCTAAAAGTGCAACAGATTGAACAGCACTACTGTGAACATGTGCAGAAAAACTAACTGATAATCCACTGATCATGAAACAAAGATTCAAACCGTTTGAGACAGATCAGAGAGGAAGAACAGTGAGGTAAAGTGCAGGGATTTGATCACAGTTAGAAAATGCAGTGGATGGAAAAAAAAGAAAAGAGAAAAGGCCAGAATGTTGAAGAGACTGAAAGAGAATAAAGGACAGAAAGAATAGGGTAGGAATGGGAATCGTAAGGAACTTAAGTTATTTCAGTTTTAGAATAATTCTTAGAACCTTTTAGGAAGCACAAAATAATTTATTCACTATATGGGATGCTAACCATAATTCAACGATCAATTAATTGTCGATAGTAATTTCATTGATAAAACGTATCGATCATCGATTAAGCAAAGGTTATGCACATGCTTTCTGCTCAATACACGAGGAAAAATTAAGCGAGCACGCCAGAGTTATGTTTGGAACCATTTTATGTTAAAAGGCTAGAGTTACAATCTTCATGACTACAAGTTTGTGTGTGCATTGAGCTTGTTGTTTTGTGCAAAATAATGTAGGTTGGAATATTGTGTTTATTTTGTGTAGGCCTATATATGATTATCTCAAATATGCATTTGGTTAAGAATTAACCCAGAAGTAAAACACACCGGTGATCAGATTTTGCACGTGTAGCTCAAACAGCAATGCGCGACTAATAATAACTGTGATTGAGACTGTCAAAAGAGCACCCTAGAACCACACAGCATTTAACGCTGTTGTTGGTTATTTAAAATACGGTCAACTTTCAACACGGTTTTATGGCCACTGTCACTTTGATACCTTCGCTATGGTTATTTAGAATGGGGTTGAGAAGGCGGTACTTTAATATATAATGACCAAAACATTTTAGGATTCACAATTGTAAGCAACCGCTGTTGTAAATCCCAAAATGTGACTGAAAGCAGCTATACACCTTTCCCAATTAAGCGAAATAAATAGATAGTACTGTTCGTACATAGTTATAGTTATGATTATTATGTTTTGGTAATTTTTCTATTCCGAAAATAAACAATAGATGTACCGGAAAAAAAAAAATCATGAGATTAATAACAATAGTAATTGATAGATTAATCGATTCGTTAGTTCCAGCCCTAGATTCAACTTTCCAAGAAAAAACAAGTAGAAAAGAGTTCAGGAATTGAACACAACCAGTATGATGCAATAGAAAGTGGCGATTTATTCTTTGTATCATATTATTTAATTAAGCTAGTTTTTCTCATCACATTCAATAAAGACAAAAAACCCCACACAATTTAGGTAAATATTTTTTTTTTTTTTTTGCTAGGGCACTGTATTTTAGTACATTGTTTCAGTTTTGTTTTAAAAAATTTTCTAGTTTTGGATTCCCAACCCAAATCAACAAAAAAAAGGGGAAATTGGGACAGAATTGAAAATGCTCTTCAAATGGACAAGGTGCTGCGTGAGAAGTTGGAGAGCAGTTAGTGGAACACAGACAGCAGTGTATGATCAGAAACAGTCCTAGAGAGAGAGCAACAGAGAGATGGTGGGTTTGCTGGACAGTGAGTCTGATTGGCTGGCTGTTCTGTAAGAGGTGAGTGTCTTACAGAGTGAAAGAGCTGGAACGTGTCAGTGGACGTGCAGCTGAGGCAGGGCAGTGTATATGGTCACATGACACGTTACATGATGCTTTACATGCACCTACAGCTAACACAGCATCAAACCTCAAGACCATTTCAGTGTGCACGGCAACACACAGAGGCTCTGGGTGCTGTAAGACAACATGTGTTTTTATACAAAGCCCATTAGGTCGTTCCCAAAAAAAAGACACCGCATGGCTAGCAAACTTACACGCAGGCCCTTGAAATGATGCAAACCGGCAATCAGCTCGAAGCCCACTAACATTAAATTTACATTAGCTAAATTACTCCTGTGCCCACTGATAATTTAACACAGCCAATCACAGAGGAGTAAATAAATAAACAAACCCACAGAGAATCTATACTGTGCTTCAAAAATGGCTGGCTATGGCTGGTTTTGTTCTTCTTTGTTTATCAGACTACTGACATCCAACTTGTGCTTTGCAGTTAAAAGCAAACTTGCTGAAAATAAAGAGGATGGTAAAAATAAAACAAACAAATAAGGGAAAAAAATGGAAAATTAAAATAAGCCTCATGCATTAATAATATTTATTACCCTAACAAATGTAAGCAAATGATTGTAACATACTTGGCTGGGCGATATTCGTGAATCGGCCTGTATTAGTGATTTTTGATTTGATTTGATTGGAATTGGCACATTACTTTTGCTGTCAAATAGTGCTGCTAAATTGGACGTATAGTGCTAGAAAACAGCAAAATTTCACCACTTTTAAGAGCACAATTTCTTAAACGGTGACCGCAATATTTTATATTATGATACCTAAATAAATCTGTGCATCATAAACAGTGTTGGGTGTAACTTTCCCCTTAATACTCTTAGTATTTAATTAGTTACTTCTGATGTAATTGCATTAAATACTGTATAGACTATAGAACAATTCTATGTAAAACAATAGTGGATTTAACATCAAACTTTTAAAGTCTAAAGTCAAAATGTACGTTTCTCATGTAACTTTCTCATTTTTAAATACTTAATTTATGCCATTTTATATTTTTTATTTGAAAGAATTAAACGAGCAGTTTCATGTCTATCCTTGTATTGTTCAACTGGTTGAGGTTGATATGGGATTTAGAAAGTAATGCAAAACATTTTAGAGAGAATAATTAGTACAGTAAGATTGAAGATGTAATCAGTAGCTAGTAATTAATTACTTACCCAACACTGATCATAATATTAAAAATGTAAAGTAAAAATATGGATATTAACTGATTTGACATTTACAAATTTTTGTTTCCAGTATAGAACAACATTTTTAAAATCTGTATTTTACTAATTGCAATAATATTTTTGACTCTATGAAGTGAATGGCTGTAAAAATGATGGCTCCTCTTTATCACAAAACTTTAAGCCATTTCAGAACACATCCATAAAGACATATGTCAAAATGCAGCTAAAAATATTAAGATATAATTTTTGTTTACCGCCCAGCTCTAACTCCTCAACATCTGTACGAATAAATTTAGGTTTGCAAAACAACAATCAAAACTCACTCGGCTGAAGAAACAGAAATAAATCTGTTTAAAGTATGATTAAACAGAAGAGTCCTGCTGGTGCTACAGTTTGGGAAGGGCCTTTTTTTGTGAGTTGCGAACAGAAAGATCATGGGGCATGAGACTGGTAGGAGAGCAGGGGGAAGGGGGGAAGGGGGGGGGGACTGAGATTTTAGGAAGGTGAAAAGCTGTGCAAACCTTCCAAACTTGTCCTTGCTGGGGGAAGCATTGTAACAGAAAGAGAGAAAATTACACATAAACACAGGTTCCAATGTCTACCATGCATGTTCACTTCAAAACAAATTAGCTTTGGGAACTAATAAGTCGTTCCAGTTAGTGTGCCGTTTCGGGTCCTAAGGAGGGACGCAAGGGGTCAGTTGGGTCACACAGTGCAGTCGTTCCCAGAGCTAACATTGACACCATGCAGAATTCACTCCTCCGGGAGCAGGAACACTGTGGGCTGAGTTCAGAATTCACATCCATGTTCAAGAAAAGACTAGGAAGTTTGTGATTAGTCAAAGAAACATAATCCATGCAAGTAAAAGGGAACCAAGGTCAACATGTTCACAAAATGACTGAAAACAGATCTGAACTTAAAGAATGACAAACAGAATCACACTGCAAACATAGAGCGAGCGAACAAACAAAACAGACAAACAAACAAAAATGTCATTATTATCTGATCACTTGCATCAAATCATCTCATGCACAGAATTATAAAAGCAAAGAGCCAATTACAGCTGACTGTCACTGATCTCAGCTTAATCCATTCTGGTGAACTTGGCCTATCCATGTCATTTCACTCAGAAGTATAGAGTACTAGATGGTATCGAGTAGTGCACTAATGCCTCGTTTCCACAGAGCAGTACAGGACAGTACAGTACATTTTCGTACGATTCGGGAAGGTAAACCCTGATACGGTGCCAACAGTACCCTTGATAGGCATGGTGTGTGCCGGAGAGTAGCGATCGATGTCATTCTCGCGTTAAGAAGAATTCTTGTTACTTTTTAGAACCAGACTACTGTGCTTGGTACCACAACGGAAGGGACCCAAAAAAGTGGTACGGTTCGGAAATAGGGTACCATTCACAACTTTTGACAATGGAAATGGCAAACATAATGTGCTGTAGTGAACTGTACTGGACCACTTGATGAAAACAAGACATAACTCAGTTACACTGTTGTTTCAAGAGATGTATCTTTATATTGTCTCTTACCCCTTTTCCACCAAAATGATGTTGGTGCCGATATAGCTAGACAGAGTGCAACGTAAACTAGGAAAAGGTTGAAAATACTGATTTCGCGATTTTAATCGATTCTCATTTTGACTAAACGATGCTGATTCTTAAAAGAGCTGTATGCAAGAAGTATATTTCAATTAATCATACATTTTCCCTGATATGTCACTAGACATTAAGAAATCATGTTCATTTCAAATACTTTTATCACTGACTACAGTAATCCAGCCAACCCAGGATATTGTCATTTAAAAAGTGAAGTCGGAGCCCCTCTACTGGTGTTGATGTTGTCAGGTTGTGTTTTGTTCTGATGCGTCAACCTCCACCTATCTACCAATCACGGAGTTAGTAGTGTTGTGGCATTCGGGTTGCCAGCTCTTCTCTGGTTACCACAGCTGCAGATACAAACGTGTCGGAATCGGATTAAAAAATTCTCGAACGTTGCGAAACCCCCCCAAAAACTCAATATGAATCCGAAATACTTTGTTACAAAGTCCGAAACAAATAACAGAAGAAAAAAAAACTCGCTGCGTAGGACTCGTCATTTGCCATTGGAAGCTTCTTGTAGCAGCCTACATTCCTGCTGGAACATGCAGCAAATCTGGCAACCTCGAGTGGCAACCTAATTTGAAAGTGATTGCAGTACAAGTTTTGGCCACAATCTTGCATACAGCTCCTTTAAATCCCACGAAACAATCTTAAAGTCAATGTTGTTTTCAGCTGATGTGAGAAAACTAAACATTATTTGAAGCGTGCCTTCCATCCAATAACTTGCAATAAGCTTTGCGCTTTGATACTTTCAGCTTTCAAATTCAGCTAGAAAACTCGAAAGGAGCATTTTGCTAAATCTATATACTCGTTTATATTTTTACTTAACCTGTTGTTCAAATTTTCTTGAACATTTGAATAAATGCATCATGAAAAAAAGTTATGCAACCTCAATTTAAATGTTTATATTTTAGAGATGCACCGGTCGACTGGCAATAAATCTGAACCAGTTTTTAGTTTTATTTTGGCAGATAACAGAGACGAGACACCAAAGACGGACGCAAAGAGGAGAACAGAGTCGAGCTTTTCCTCTTACCTCTATAAGTGCAGCGCTGCTTAGGTTACAGCGGGAACCAAGACAACGCTATATCGCTGCTGTTCCATAAGCGCCACCTACTGTCGAAAAACTAGCCCCGTCTGAATAGGGCTTGTGTTTGGATCATGAATGCAGTGGTTGCCTTTAATTTCAAATGGCTATATAGATATTTTTGTGAAAGGCCGGTTTGGCCTGTAATAGAGCAAATAAACAACAAATACAATTACTTAAAGAAAAAAAGAAAAATCAGCAACCGGATTTGTAATTGGTCATAGAAATCCCTATTACATTTCAAAAAACGAATTGGAGTATAAACACAATTATGACATTAAAAAGTTATTATATCATAATTATAATAAAATAAACTGTATAATTAAAAATGTATATAACTAATTTGTTAATTTCAACGTTCAATATTATAGAAAATGTACCAATTGACAGGGTTCCCTGTGTATTTACTGCATTAGTTCAGAGATTTATTTTCCTCGAAATTTACATTTAACATTAAATCGCATGTTTGTGAATCAAAATTAAATTTGTGTCAATGCCCAGCCCTTAGGAAGAGAAAGCATGGGGTCTTAAGAAATATTATTATTCTAAATTTCACATGACAAATCACACATGTAAATCTTTTGGTGGGATGTAAAAGATATTTCTCTTTTGTGTGTGTATTGTCTACACATGAAAACAAACATCTAGATTAACTAACCTCACTAATCGACTAGCTGGTTGTTGGATTTGAGTCTGGTTGAGCTAGTGGTTACAATTTTGAAAACTATGTGGGTTATATTCCTGCTGTGGAACCCATTTGTCCTGCTTTCGGTGGAAGTGCACAGAATTGTTACTGGTTTGGGCACTATTTTGGTGAAAAAGGGGTCTCTGAGGATTTAATGTCAAGCTAAACACTGTGAGATAAGAGCGCACTTCCTGAGGTTGTTTCCATGGAAGGATTCTGCTGTCATTTCCTGTGACACAGTTTTGCTAGTACCAACCTATATGCTACTGGCAGCTAAAATCCAACAAATCCCAAACTGCATATAGCACAACTTGTGTTTAAATTTAAAACAAAGCCAGTGTCACTTAAATTGCACAAGCGCAGGAAAGATGTCTACATAAGGTTTAAAACTTATATGAAAAACAAGCATCAAATCCCATTTGCTTAGATAGTAAACATTACAAAGCAGAAAGAACAACAGAATGTCAGTTTCAAGAATTCAGAATCAA
Source organism: Pimephales promelas (assembly GCF_988280905.1). NCBI lineage: Eukaryota > Metazoa > Chordata > Actinopteri > Cypriniformes > Leuciscidae > Pimephales > Pimephales promelas. The sequence continues at coordinate 34,920,669 of NC_142775.1, read as the reverse complement.
ATCAACATCAAACGCTATCTAAAATCTTAACTCCCTCTCTGTACCCACCAGAACGTGACGTAGATCTTACAGCACTCAATGCAATGCCTGCCAGTTGCTAGGCAACAGGACTGCCAAAAGCATGCAATTTCTAGTCCTGTGGAAAAGCAATCCCTCAACTAAATTTGACAGAAAAAAACGCTATATGAAATAATGGCCAATAACACAGAACTGGTACAGTCAAGTTTCCTACAGTGCACTCAACTGTGTTGTATTCCGGATGGATATGGTGCATGGGGGTAGAAAAGAATATGACAGAATATGACTAATATTGGGTTGACCCCTGGTGACTTGTTTGAATGAGGGAGGTCAGACATACAAGAGTAACATCACTGGGCATGGAGACAGGCGACACTCCAGAGACCTTCTTGCGCTTAAACGGGCATCACACACACTGATGAATTCACATCACTCATCCGAGCGAGTTCACAGCCAGAGGGAGGAAAAAAAATGCTAACGTTGATAGTCCTTCACTAGCCCACTTTCTGCTGTGATATCTGCACTGCTGCCATTACGGCTAACATCAATGCCAAGCCTTTCTCAAAAACCTTAGAAGTGTGAGAAAAAAAATGTGAAAAAAAGACTAGAATTGACGGGCTTTATTTCATGTCTGATGCTAGCACAATTCAAGATATTTCAAGTCCTCTGATTACTGAAAGTGTATTATGGGAAGATGTCATGAAAACATGTCCAGCTCACATTTCAAACCAACAATATTTTACATACCAAAAATAAAGACCATTATTTCATGAAATTTAAGCACTTCCCTTTATCTTAATAGTGTGATTTGTGTCTAGACATTTTACTTCCAGGTAGGCTAAAACACCATCCAGGCCTTATTAAGATTATCAGTATCAGTTTGTTTGTATATCAGACATGTTCTCTATCAAAATCTATTGTCTGTGTTTTTTCATAGATTGTTTCACCAGTGGATAATATGTTACAGTCCCCCTGTGGTGAAAATCAAGTGTTTCATGTTGTTTATAAAGGATGTCTATGTGGTGTTTTTAATATGCTTTAAGACAAACCATGTTCAAAGTCACAAGTCAACACCATTCCCGAGTATTTTCTAACGAAAACTGCAGTGAAAAAAGACGGTTCGAAATTGCTGTTGTTTCTGACGTCACAAACTACAGCTAGTAACCAATCACGTCAACGTGCTGGCGGGCTTTAGCAAATTAACTATGCTGTGAAGCAGGCAAGTCTCAAGAGAAGCCAGGTTATCCCGGTATATTTTTCTGTTGATATGAAAAATCTGGCACATTTAGCAATTATGAATTATGTACATGATGTATATTACGATGAATTATATGCCCTTCAGCACTGGCATTCTAAATCGTTCAAAGAAATCTAAGGTCGGATGTCTGACTCTGAGATGGTGAATGGAAATATGGTTTGTGTAACATTATCAACATTATTAGCTGTTTGACAACAGTCAGGCAAAAGGTTAATCATATTAACTACCGTTATGTGTCCGACGTTGTAGAGAGCGATACATAAAACACATTACCATTCTGATACATCGACTTGAGATGACAGAGTAGATTTCTGAGCTGAAGTGATTGAATGGAGGCGGGGCTAATTTACATATTAATGAGCCACATATACTAAATGAAGTAAGGGTGTGGTTACATTCAAGTTATTTTAAGGCATGAACTGAAAAAAAAAACCCAAATCACAGGAAAAAACATTTAAATATGTAATTTTGGTGATCAAAGATGAAAAGGGATTTAATTATTGACTACAGGGGGACTTTAAATCACACAAATTTAATTCACAAATCACAATCAAATTTTTTTTTTGTCATTAATACAAATTCACAAAATCACAAATTGTTTGTCACTAAAATCTAACCTAGTTATGAAAAAATGTTACAAATAAAGACACTGCAATATATATGTATAAATCATTTATAGTATACATATAAATGGGTCAAAACACAATACTGTGTTTTAATATTGTTTTAATAACAATCCGAGACCTAATTGTGGGTCAAACGTAGGGATGCTCCGACTGATTTGCCGCATATTGGTCTCAGCCGACATGACTCGATCAGGACTCACTAAAATAGGCAAATCTCATCAAACAAACTCAAATTGATGACGCCAAACTTCAGTACCGCAGTCATGTCAGTCATGTGGAGTTATTACGCGGTATCAAGGTTCAATTGTAATTATGTTCAGTTTGACATTAAGTCTTGTAGGCTTTTTAATAAGCCAGAGTATCCTAATATAATGTTTTGCACAAGCCCTGTAAAGGCCTATTAAAACGTTCATTGAAAAATTTATATTTGTTGTGCTTAATCTGCTTATTTATTTGATTCTCAAATAAAACAACAATATATAGCTTGACTGTAAATAACATTTGTGGTATTTCTTATCTAAAAAAAAAAACAAAACAAAAAAACACTGACATTCAACAGAGAGCTTAAATATGAATGAATGATCTGGACCGGTATTGGCCAATCATTCCAAAAAAAAAAAAAAAAAAAATCGGTAATGGATATCAACTGCAAAAAATCTGATCTGAGCATCACTAGAAAAAAGTGGAATATTTTTATTCTACCAATTTTGACACATTCATATGGGCATTTACTGCTTAATTGCCATGAAAATAATGTCACAATGCCACGATTTTTAAGAAAAATATCCTTTTGATTTTGGGGTTAAATCTGTGACCCAGACATGTTCTTGAATGGTTCTGTGATATTCACCCAAATATATTTATGAGTCACCTATTTTTTTTTTCAAACTAATTTAAAATACTAATGAATTCAAAATAATAAAATAAGTTTTAAATAGACTACAGTGACTAACATTTTGTTAGAACCTCTAGTAAATAACGTTGTTTTGTTTAGTTGTCTTTTCAGATTCTCCATTCACAATTTAGCCACAATAAAGACAACTAAACAAAAATATCTTGATATCTATATGAAATTATTCTCAATTTAGCCACAATCATGCAGCTCAACCCCCAAGATACTTGGCACAGATCAATTATTTCCTATTATAGCTCAGCAAAATCAAACAACTAACTTTTAAACTTAAATTCACCTTTTGATAAAGGGAAATTAGAAAAGATCAATAGAGCAGGACACAACTGTCAAACCACAACTTCAGAAGAATCCTACCGATCTGACATCTGTCAAACATGCTCTGGACCTCAGGTATGACAGATGAACGATTGAAAGGGCTTGGATGTGATCATTTCAACACACCCACTGAGATATCAAACTGGAAGAATGAATTTGACCAGGACTGCCAAGCTGCTACCAACAACCCACAATTAGATCTTTGTAGAAACTACAGCTTTCAGGGCTGTGATGCCTGGATTGGATTATCCTCTTCTATAGATGGGTCATATCAGTGCTTTAAAAGCTGGGGCACTAAAGGTTCTAGTCTGGACACACAATGTTCACAGGCCCTCTAAATCAAAGCTTTGTGCACTTAACCCGGAGTATACAGTGCCAGTATATAGATATGCTAGCATGGTAACGTTTTCTGCTTTAAGATCGTATGTAAAACTAGGACATTAGCCACCCTCATCCTAATCTCACCATTAGAAGCATCGTTATTTGTATAGGTTAGATCGCCCCCCTAGAAATTCACTAACCTGTACTAAATCACAATCAAATGAGACATTAATGCACTAACATATACAACGTAAACATTGATTTATGGCTGTGTCGAGCGCGCGCGCACACACACACACACACTCATTCACTCAATCAGGGCCTGGCCACATCAACCCCGTGTGTATGCATCATGTATGTACATGGTTGTGTATTTGTATGGGTGTACTGCAGTCCTCTGCTACACACATGCATGAAGCGCTTATTCTCACCTTCTTTATGTTGTAGATGCGCGTGAGCATCCCGATGCCGCGGTCGTTGAGGATCGTCAGTTTCTCCGCCAGCTTCTGCTGGCTCGGCTGCAGCGCGCTCCGAGACATGGCTCAAACGACCGTTAAAACGAGCTAAATCTCAACCGAACGGATTCCTCTTGTAGTGTTAAAGGGTAAAGTGCCAAAACGAGTTGGTTTTTAGTGTTAAAATTCGCCCATATTACGGGCTTCAGGCGCGTCGTCGGGATGTATTTTTTTTCTAGGTGTTGCCCTGACGGCCAGAACGAGGCTGCTTCCGGCAACGTCACTGCGTCACGTGACCGGAGCACTCCGCAGGACCGCCGCCCCCAGTTGTTGCAACAAATTAGGTTATTTTCTGAATTCTTTTCTGTGGGTTTTATCCACAAGTTTCCGAGGGGCGCTCCTGTAAAAAATAAAGTGGGTGAAACTTCCGGTGAGGCGGCGGAAGTAGCATTCCAATGGTATTTTGTGTGTTAGTTAGCGAAGAGGCTAGCTGTTTTTCTGAGAATTATTTTACTATTTAAAGACGCCAATCTTTATGAGAGATGTCGTTACGGAGCTCAGGGACAACATGCGCTGTTCGCGGTTGTATGTATAACCGGACTAAACTAATTCAGTGGCTTAAACGTGATTGTTTTGAACATAAGCTGAAAACGAAATCACAGTGATCCTGCCAATGACTGTTTCCATCACCTCCCAAAAGACAACGAATCATCTCGTGTACATTTGTTTAAATTCTTAATGTTCTATAAACTCTATCAGCATGTGATTGGCTGTTCTCTACTGATGTTACACCTAAACTCAGGATCAAAGCCTGAGTTGACAGAATACCAAATGTGCCAGTTAATGTATTCAAGCAGCACATTCATTTATAATTTTGAATAAACTCCAAAGCACAATGACTAAGTGTGTATTTTTTATTTTAATTGTTTGTCAGCTCGCACAACTGTCTGTCAACATGCCTTGATCAGTATTGATTATTAATAATGTTATTATAATACTCCCAATCAACCACTGCGGAGGGTAAAGGTACTGTTATTTCACCCTTTTTAATTTCGTTGAGGTTGTGTTCCCACATCGTTAGCTAGTTTGGATCGCTATAACTTGAATGACTGTCAACTGTTGAATGAACGAGTGTCAAGCATGTCAAGTAGCGCTTTGTTTACTTCAAACCGGAAGTCGCGCCCACTTTTGACGCAAGGCCTCATGGGGCGTAGGAAACTTGTGGATAGTTTTAAGCTTAAAATTGATTTGGTAAGTTTATACACATATATACAAATATAAGCAGTTATCCAATATTTTTGAAAAAAAAATTGTTTTGAAAGCGCCCATGATTCATTCATTCATTCATTCGTGTTATAAAAAGATCTAGGCTACTCTTTTTCTCTCTTTTAAACATAAGTATAGCTTCAACAGTATTTTCAAAACAGTTTTCACTAAATAAAAAAGTAGAGCGTAAGTGTTCTCAGCGTAAGTGTATGTAATACCGTGAGTTTGATATTTGTAATTTTCCTTACCACGTTCAAATAATGTGCATAAATGTGAATCTCTGAAAATTCTTGAGTCATGCACAGATCCTGCAGCCATTTTGCTTTCACACTGATTTAAAATGGAACATGGTCACACACCATCTAAGAGATTTTACTCAGTCAACTGCCTTTTAAAAATATGGGGCCAGTTGTTCAAAGGTAAGCTGATCGGATTTTGGTTATCGGATTGGATCAAATCTTGAAAATGGGTTGTTCAAAAGGGAAAGAAGGAATCTGAAATCAGATTAGATCACAGAATCCAATCCTAGTTTTAATCTGGATCAAACCTTCAGTTTGTGTTGTTCAAAACTTGTCATTGGGATTTGGATAACTTTGATCCAAAAAAACAGGATTATCCTGATCCCAACAGGGGGTAGGATTTCAAGGTGGATTTCAGGAAGAAAATGTAAACTTTAAAATTGGTCAAATAATACATTTGTATCATTTAGTGTATACTTTTATTTATATTTTGCACTTGACTTGTGTAACAGTGATAAAGTAGACATAGGCTAACAATTAAGCTATTCAGTATAGTAAAGTAAAAATAAAATAAAAATTATCTTGTCCCCATTTGTGTTTTGTCTCAAAATAAGAAACAGTGACCCCATGTTGGCTCTTCTACCTGTTCTTTACATAGCTGGTAGCCCACATTGTGATATGTTGTCCCATTTAGAGCACTGGTAATGTTGAAAACTGTGTATCTGGATCAGGGTGATCCAGTCCAATGTTGCTTTGAAAAACCGTTGCTTTGAAAAAAAAAAACTGTCTTTTGGACCTTGTAAAGTTTATTATATGGAGAAAAATCCTGGAATGTTTTCATCAAAAACCTTAATTTCTTTTCGACTGAAGAAAGAAAGACATGGACATCTTGGATGACATGGGGGTGAAATTATCAGCAAAAGTTTTCTTTTACTCCTTTAAGGTCTGTTTACATGATATTTTTTTGTTACATTTACTTCCATTTATTGAATGCTTGGTAAACTTGAACCTGAGCATTCAGAAAATACAAGCTTGACCAAAAGAAAACCCAATGCCACATCCACACAGCAGCAGAACGTGATTGACACGTCAACTTTGAAAACACTTTCTAGTATTATGAATGTCATCATCTTTGAGGTTTCAAATCACTGCCAGAGCGGTTAAAGTTAACAGTCAATTTATGGCGAGAGAACAAAACTAATTGACATCGGTGACACCTATGATTCAAATACTGTAAGCTGTATGTGAAGGTTTAAGAGTCACACCTGTTATGGAAAGGTGTAAGCTGACGTTTGCTCAAATCTCTTCACAGGGGTAAAGGTGCTGAAAAAACAAACAGATCCGTCTTCACTTTTCCAGGAGGAAGAGGAGAACAACGGAGACCGGAAAGACAGTCAGACAGAGTAAAAATGGCTGAATGACACGAGGAAGTGACATCATTTATAATATCCTTTTAGAGATGTTTTTTTAACTTGTTTATATGTAACTTTTTTTCAATGATTAAAATAATTTGAAAGTAAATTTCATCTTGCAGGTGTTAACAATTAATAGTCATGACGTCACTCCAAAATTCTGTCCAATCCAAAACATGGTGTCAAAACGCTGAGACTTTAAACTTTCAGTGGTTAGAAGTTCATTTTGAGTATTTACTTTTTTTTTTTTACACCATTGTACATTGTGGTAATGTGTTTTATTTCATGTTAACTTTCTTGTTGTTACATTTCATAATGAGAATAAGAAAACGGATGCTCCGTCGATGATGATTTAGCAATACATTGGGAAGAATGTGAAACCAATCACATCCTGCCACATTATTTTTGATCACCTCTCGTGGAAAGAGCCTGAGGCGGCATTGATGAATCTTTTTCTGACAGAAGCAATATTTTTGTAGGTATGACAGTTTTTTAATGCAGACGCGACTCTGAAGTCCCACACGGCTGTTGTACAGTCTCTGACACGAGTGTCTGAAATGTGGGGATGGAACTAAAGCTTGATCATGCTAACCAGGGTTTGAAATGAACACCGACCAAATGAGGGTGAAAATCCACTGTGGCGGGTAACTCATTTCAACGCAAGCCAATTTGGCGGGTTATGATTCATAAATTATGTTCTATCATTTTGCATGGCATTACTATCAGAGCCCTTCCCCTAAAAGGAGCCTCCCCAGACAGCAACATTGTGTCGGCCCAGATCCGGCCCACATCTAGTACACATGGATTTCACACGGCCCGGATGTGGGCCGGATCTAGGCCGGTGGCTGACTTTTTTTGTCAGCCACCACCACCAGTTTTTTTTTTTTTTGTATGAATATCTGAACAAAAACCTGTTTTACTCCAGATTCATGCATTATTATTTATTTATCAACTAATAAGTTTCATAAAAAAGCTACATTTTGAGCAAAAATCTGACAAAATGCGACTACAAAGACTCAAAGACTACATCCAGATAGAATTCAGAAAGATCATCAAAACAGATTAGGCTAGATCGTGTCACCGGAAGCTTCAGTCCTATAGCTCGTCCTGGGTTGACATTTAATTCATTATTAAGCAGTCTGATAGGCTACTGTCTGATGATCATGTTATTTATATGCTTACATACGGCTAGTTTCTGCTTCTTATTCGCCTGTGTTATTTTGATCAGGAGGTTTCAGTACTCATTCAGAACTTAAAGACGTGTAATAGCGTCTACAGAATATAGAATTTCCGTCAATGGTGGGGAAAGAATTAAAATTCAAATTCAAATTCAACACATTGTTATGCACACTGACAGAGCCAAACTATGACTCCAGCAGTTAAAAATCATTCGGCAGCAAAGCGTCACTTACAAAGGGCTAATTTTCCATTAAACAAAAACACAAGAATTTAGGACAAATACTGTATATGTACGTATAGTGACTTCACCCTAGGATATTGTGCATATTTCAGTAACAATAATTTGTGGCTTGAATAGCCTAAATATACTTCATAGCAAAGAGAAATCATATATATTGCACTTTCTCTTTCCATTTGCTCTTTTTACAAATGCCTTAATTCAAAGTCTAACAACACTTAGTTCATTCTTGAAGTGAACTTCTGTGTGTTATGAATAGTTTTACTGGTTTGGACTGGTGTGTGATAAACAACTGTCCACGGCACTTTCTGTCTGCTGTTCGACCAGTTAACTCTCCGCCAGTGCCCTAGTCAATCAAGAGGCCACTTTTCCAACCCGTTCTCATTAATTTCCAAGACCTGAGGGCAAAAAGGTCAACTCTTGGCAACTATACGAGAGGTCACAGAGAATTTTGTTTTTATTTCCATTTTATTTGAATGATATCCGCAAACATTGATCGACTGTTGTAAAGCTGAAAGCAATGCAATGATTCAGAATCAGATTTAATAATAAATATATTTAAATCTAAGCTGTGACTGATAATCTGGTTTATTTCTGATAGGTTTGTTTTGGCTAGTAGAAGTTTAGTAGCCAAATATGTCAGTGAGTGAAAAGGGTTTTTTTCAAACCCTGATGCTAACATGGTTATTTTAGATCTTTTGACACACACACACACACACACACAAACATACAGACACTGAAAAAAATGAAATTATGTGGAAAAAAAATCAGCCTTATAAGTTTGTGTCAGAAGAGATTTCTACATTATAACAGGGCAATTTTTAAATGTGTTTGAACAGATGAGGGCTTGTTAACAGCACCATATATTCATATTTTTTTTTTTTAAATCTGTAGTAGTTGAACAAGTATTTCCAAAAACTGTACTGAATGAATAACAAAATGTCTCAGTCTCTCATTGTTGACTTCAGTATCGCACATTCATAAAGACAAGTTTATAAAGCCTTAACAATTATAGCTTAATCTCACAAAACTAAGAAATGTCTAGGTACATTTCCCACCAAAAAAAAAGAAAAAAGAAAAAAAAAGATTTTGTTCCATAAAAAAGTCTTTTTTGCATGATGACTTTTCATGACAATTAATATTGAATGCAAAGAAAATACATTTATCTTACAATTTTTTTTTTTTTTTACAATTATAGTATTTGTTGTACTGAATTTATGATGGTTTAATTTACACACACACGCAAATTCTTTGCAGCTTTGGGGACAAATGTGCTGACTATGTGAGATGCAGTCTTCTTTTTTGATGCCTTTCTGTTTAATAAACTTACTTTTTACAATTTAACCAACCCTGAGCTCAAATGTGCTTTCAACCTCTGTATGTGAAGATGAGTGTTACTTCAGCCCAAACCTCAGACCTGAAATAAAATACAAATGACAAAAATCTTGTTTTCGGCCATTTATGTCATATATAATGCAAAAAAAAAAAAAAAAAAAAAAAAATCAGTATTTTCACATAAACATTATAAAACATGATACAGTGATTTGGTAGCATATGTTTAGCATGTTCTGAGATTCTGAGAATGGCTGTGTTCAGAAAAGCATACTACTCTTACAGTTTCTGTAGTATCTTATAAAGTAGGCCTATGTATACAGAGCACAGTATTCTGAAATGATCTACATCTGCCAAATGAGCAGTATACACTGAATAATGTATGCAATGTGCTTAATTTGACCTGTTCATTTCCAGTGTCATGAATAGAATGCAATATTAGCTTCCAAATAACACGTTTTTACACAAAACTAGATTGTAAATGCAAAATAGAGCATATTACTGTTTTAAATGTTGATTGTTACAAAATGCATTCTGTTTCACTATTTTAAACAGTACATGCTGCACAGTGTTCAGTGAATTAGTATTCCATTCCGAACACCGCCAATGTATGTAACATTTATTTAGACGCTGTACTAAAATACTGTATGGATTTAAAGGGACACAGTTCTGTTCATTTAGAGAGCATGATTGAAGGGACATCAATGTGGTTTGTTAAAATGAAATATCGCCCCCTTGAGGACATGTACCTCTACTTTTAGGTAAAAATTGGCTCACGATTTCATAGGCGGCATGTTCTACTAAAATTTTACAGTTGCAAATACTATATACGTGTCATGCTACAATAATAAAAAAAAAAGCTCTTTATGGATTGTTCTGGAAATCGGAGGGGATAACATTCATAAGTCTACAGAGACACATAATGCCAGAATGAAGTACTTAAAATATTCCAGTCATTCTGACCTTAATGTGCCGCAAAGAGCTGGTAAGCATGACCGCATCGAGAATAAAATACGGAAACTAATTGTGGTGCAAAGGGTAACTGCGTAATCTTTAATAAATAACGACACAGTCTACAAAAAAATAAATGTAAAAAATAAAATAACTTTTGAACAAACCTTATTGACAAACAGGAAAAAGCCCGGGAAGCAAATAGGTTGCGTTTCAGGGACTTGCTAAAATCCAAGGGACGATAGAGGTCTGTCTCCAGCAATAACACAGTCGCCATGACAACACTGCACACTACCGTCTCTAGGAGTCGCTCCGTGGACATTCCGTGCGTCCGTCTGCACAATTATCCCTCCGAGCCCGAGAGTATAATAGCATTACAATACAATGAGGACAATGCTGTGTGCATCATCCTGTTTCTGATTAAAAACATTCAGGCTCCGTACCGTTCGTGAGACGTCAGGCTGTTTTACCGTTCCAAGGCAGAGTTTCTGAACTGTGTTCCTCCGATGAACCGTCACCCGGTCCCTCCAAAGGGGACTGGGAACTCTGGTCCAGAGAGTCCTGGGACGAGTGAGTCGAGTCCGTGTTGTTAATTTCATTCAGGGACTTTGACTCCGAGTCGAGACTCCCTCTGGCTGGGCTGCTGCGGGACAGTGTGACTTGTGTGTTCCTCATGGACTCCTCTTCCAGGTCTGACATTCTCTCATGTTGCTTATTGGCCAACTCTGGGAAGAGAAAGGGAGTGAGATCAGATCTGGGATACCTTATTATCTCCGTGCGCTGAAGAGCTTTCTTATCATTTAAAGAGTAACTAAATACTTAACCAACTTTTTTTAGTTAATGATCTGTAAGAATGGATCTTTATTTAATACCAGTCATTGATTCGAGTAACTTTTTTGACGTTTGTTTATAAAGTGTTTTATTTCTACAATATATGGTGTAAAAACATCCTAGTGCTGCCCTCTTCAGGTTGAACGGTGGCTACTGCAGTTGGATGTTCCGCACTTCGTGACGTACAGAGGTTTCAGCTCACCACACGAGCTTCGCCCTTGGCAGTATAAAAACCATCTTGTGTCGTCAAAACCACTGTAGGGAGTCAGGAATTGGAATTGTGAGTATTGAAAACGACCAGGATAGAGTGTTTTAGCATCTATTTCGTCCCCTCTATCTCCGCTGGGAGATTTTCAAATATTGCCAGTGGGTGGATCTGACCAGAGGTTTAGTTACCCTTTAAAGACATTCAATTGAGTTTAACTTCCATTATTTATGTTATGTTATTTCTAACATAAAGTCAAACGTGAGTTACGTGACACTCAACAAATCAAGGGCTTCATTAGTTACACCAGGTGTGCTTGAGCTAGAACACATGAAATATCTAAACCTGTTTTGTTTTTTGTTTTTTTGCAGATTTGTGCTGTTGTGAGGGATTCTATTCAGGGGGTTGAATAATTCTGAAACTACAAAATTCATTAAAAGTAGCATTTTCTGTCGAATTTGGTGAAACCACTTGAAACATTTGTTGTTTTGAGCTATTTCAATGACTTTTGTTTGATTTGCCTGGTAAACCCTACATTATGGGGACAAAATGTACCCACAAAGATGACATTTTTTGACAAAAAAAGGTTCCCTTCATCTCAGTGGAAGATTTTGTGACTTTTGATACATTATCTATCTATAAAAAAAAAACACACACAAAAAAACTGGGCTTGATTCAGTTGTTCTGAAGGTATGTAAAAAAATGTTTACACTTCTGGTCTTCAGGGTTCCACATTGAAATTAATGGGAAATGCGAAAAAAACTAAATATATTTCCTTCATGTGTCCAAAAAAAAAAAAAAAAAAAAAAAATCAATAAAATCCGGCATAAATCTGAAATTTTTTACACAGAAATGAAGGCCTAGCACTAGAGCATAAATGCAATGTATCATAAAAAATATTATTTCATATGCAAGCTAATGGTGTAGTTGAGGAATTGTGTGGTATATGGATACAAAAGTACTTTATATCTCCAAAAACACAGCATTAATGAATAGTAAAAAAAAGAATATTATTTGTATGATTAAAAATGTATATTTTTTGTACAATTACTCAATCAATTGTTGGGGTCGTGTAGACCCCGAAGCCCAGAAGTGTAAACAGGAAACAAAGACCATTTGAAGGCTAAAGGAAGTTTTTTGAAAATGTGAAAATGCAGAAAGGTTTCTATGATGGATTGTGTTTAGGGGTAGGGTTAATGTAAGGGGATAGAATATACAGTTTGTACAGTATAAAATCAGTGTCTATGGAAAGTCCACATGAAATATATAAACACAACATTTGGTGTGTGCATGACATTTAAAAAAAGTTGAGGGTGAGTAAATAATGACAGAATTGTATTTTTTGGGTGAACTATCCCTTTGAGACAGTTCTTTACATTTACATTTACATTTAGTCATTTAGCAGACGCTTTTATCCAAAGCGACTTACATCTGAGGACTAAGTCATCGTGAAGAGGCGATAAAAACACAAGAAGTGGTCGAAATACAAAGTTCAAGTATAAACCATACAAGTAAGGATTTTTTTTAATATATATATATATTAAGTGCTCATGGAAGAGATGAGTTTTTAATTGTCTTTTGAATGCTGTCAGGGACCTTTAACATCCAACTTTTTTGGCATAAAGCACGTTTTTCAAAATTGGGTCAAGAACCCTTGAAGTCTCTATAGACCATTTCACAAGATGTAAACAACGATGGTCCAGAAGCACTTCCTGTTTCATTTGTAACTATTTTCTTTATTTCACATGTAAAGAAAACATCTTAAAGTTGTTTGTTTAACTTTTTGATTCAGTTTTAAATGTTCTGTTGGTTGTATTTTATCCCAGCTTTTATGTAGTGTTAAAAAACTGAAACAGGAAGTACTTCTGGACCAGTGTTGTTTACATCTTGTGAAATGGTCTATAGAACCCCATTGAACCTTTTATTCTAATAGTGAATGTTGACTGTATAGAAACACAAACAGATGAGTGCACACCTTGAACAGACAGCTCTTTCCAGCGCTCCTTGTTGTTCTGGATGATCTCAGAGAGCAGGTGTCGGACATGTTTCAGGTCGATGCCGCACAGAGAGTAGTCCGTAGTGGCTCCCTGCTCCTCGTTGGAACCCCGACCGCTGTGTCTCTGTACCGCCTCCACCACCGCGGCTGAGCCCCGACCCGTCAAACTGCACCACACAAGCAGATTACAGACAGATTATCATCAGTGAATCAAACACCTTTACCCTGATGAACATGTGACCATCACCTCACCTTGACCTGCGGACACCCCCAGATTTTACAGCTTCCTCTATGAGAGGACTAATAATCTTCTCTGTGGTGTCGACCAGAACAGAGAACGTGGGTTCGACGATAAAATCGATGAACCCTTTGAAGGAAAAACAATGTCGTTTGTTTAGAAGGCTTTGCCATTCATTTAACCAGCTAGAAACTCATTAGAAATAATGGGTTTGGATTCAATCAAGACACCTGTAGTTATTGTGTCATTAAATCAAACCACATTTATTTTATGAGCTCCATTAAATATTACATGTTATTGTCTCAGCAGCCTCTTGATGGCAGTAAAGAGCTGAACATGACTGGAATGAAGGCACGTCTGTATGGTTATGTTCATAACAGCATAGTTGCAGCATAGTTCATAAAAGCATTTCTACAGTATTAAAGTAGTGTTCATTAATGGCATCCAGTAACCATCTTGCAAAAAAAGATACTTAACATTTGTTTATCCATTTATTTTTATTGCTAACATAACAAGTCTCAATAAATATATTTAAATGGTAACACTTTCCAATAAGGTTCATTTATTAAATATTAGTTAATGTATTAACTAACATGAACTAACCGTGAGCAATAGATTTGTTACTGTTTTTGTTAATCTTTGTTAACGCTAGTTAATACAAATCAAGCTGTTCATTGTTTGTTCATGTTAGTTCACAGTGCATTAACTAATGTTGACAAGATTTTAATAAATGTCGAAATTAACATTAACAAAGATTAACAAATGCTGTAGAAGGTTTGTTCATTATTAGTTAATGTTAACTAATGTAGTTAACTAATGAACCTTATTGTAAAGTGTTACCATTTAAATATTTATAAAAATATATAAATCATAAATATATAAATAAAAATATATAAAATTTTATATATAAATATATATATATATATAATTATATATATAATTATATATATATCTTAAATCACGATTCCTTATATATAATTATATATAATTATATTATATATATCTTATATATAATATATAAAATATATAAAATAAAAATATATAAAATCTCTCTATTGTGCATATATATAGAAATATATTTATATTTCTATATATATATGCACAATAGAGAGATGAAAAGAATATATTATTAAATTTACAAAGAATAACTATTACTGTTTAAATTGATTTAGTTGTGGATTTAAAGAATGCAAAGGTTAAAGATCAGAAATTTTTTTTCTATAAAATTCTGATATTGCTTCTAGTTCATCAACCTTGAAAATAGAAGGTCAAGTTGAGTGCATTGCATTGTGGGATACAGTATGCAGTGTGCTTCTTTTGGAAAATGTATCAGATTGTCTGTGTATTCCATACACAAAATTGACCAAGCAAGCATACATATTACAGTATATACTGCAGAGATAATAGTGCTGTTTCACACTCAGAGGTCACATGTCAATGTGTGTGTAAGCTTTACCTATCTGAGACTGGGCAATCATGGTGGCTTTCCGGTCACATAGAGGAGAGAACGGCAGCCCTAGTTCTGCCTCCTTGTCACCCTGCAGAGACAATAATAAAGAATCAGAAAGAATTACTCATGGTTCAAAGCCTTGTGAACAGTCTAATAAAAGACTGTTTTAAAGCCAGACAGACAGAGACATCATGTTCTCATGATTTCTAAGCCAACAGGATTTTCCCTCAAAATTTGCTGGAAAGTTTTCACAAAGTAGGTGTATGTTTATAAGCTCTTCGAAGGATTCAAACTTTCTCCAACAGTTCACCCAGATAATGTGTGTGTCTATAGTAAGTATGTATCTCTGGGAGTTCTGCTTGTGTTATTGGATATAAAAATGACGTGTGTACCTGTCTGAAGAACTCCTCCATGAGGGCTTGTGTCCAGCGGTAGTGCAGCTTCCAGCCCTTAGCAGGGTGACTGATATCAGCCGCGTGCAGCATCAGGGACAGCACTTTAGCCTTGTCTATTCTGATAGACACACATTCATCACAGCTTCATCAGTCAGATACAAAAACAGAGAGTTTGGAAACAAATTATGAATCCGTAAATTACACACACATTCGCATATATTCGCAATCAAAGGAGTCAGGACATGGGAGGATTGTGTCTTAAAGCCCAGATATACTTCAAGCAAAATCAAAGAACAAACAGGTGTAACAAAATTTCGAACAAAATAAGAGCAAAACGAAGACATGGAAATCTTCGTCAGTTCATTTGACGTCTACGAGTGAGACCATGAACACACTGGAGAGTCGTTTCGAGTAAATGTTGTTGTAATTGTAATTGAAAGAGACACTGTTTTTTTTTCATGTTTAATACTGTAAAGCTGCTTGATTTTAAGCTATCTATTGTATAAAGTGGTTTATAAATGAACGTGACGCGACTTTACCACAGCACTGAATTCATACTTTGCAGTCACGTGACTACCATGGATACCTGGCGGGCAACAAACGTTGAAAAAATGGCGACAAACAGTGGCCAGCCAAGGGAATTGCAAATTTCCAATACTACTATCAATTAACTATTTTGATCATACTTCACTGAATGTTAAAATTAGATATCAAAAAAGATTAACATGCGTATAATCCTGTTAGCAATCTATTAGGCTGTAATGTAGTAAAGTAATAAGTGTACAATATTACAGCAGGTGGACAACCAGAATGCCACTTACCACCGCGGCAAAAATAAACCAGCCTTATTTCAAAGTTGTTCGCGAAATGACCACCAGGTGGCGCAAAGGGACATTTAGCGAAAGAAAAACGTAATTATGTAAAAGTACAACATACAAATCACACAACAAATATCTGGCATGTCGCTTACACCTCAAAACACCAACTTTTGTATATTAAAACTGGCGACGTACGCCCTGATAAGATCCTTGATTAGTTTACTGGGTTTCGTAGCTAGAGAACGAAGTTCTTGCCCGCCAGCCAGTACTTGTGACATCACGTGCAAAGCTGCGGAGCTTATGCAAACATCCACATCTCTATGATCAGATACTTTCGTAAGTACTGTTCTCTCACTGCTGTCATTATTGTTGCGTGTTTATTTTGTTATTGAAAGGAAAGCGCGCTGCACATATTTACAAATTCATCATATCAGCAGCGTCGGGATGTTCGCAAACAGTATACCACTGCTCATGTAGTATTTCCAACTTCTTTTTACCCCAAAGGGAAAAATGAACAAAAAAACAACAACAACAACAACAAAAAAAAAACTTTACAGTGAGTATATTGTGGCCTTTAATGACATCATCGTCCCCTCAGTCTGTCTCTCTGTTTCTCTACAATTTGCAATAAAGTAGAAGTCAATTTGAAAAAAAAAAAGAATATGTCAAAGGAATCATTTTAATAAAGTACTAATAAAAATGTATTTCATACCAATTACCATATGAAAATGTAATAAAATTTTAGATATTGTGAAATGGTCAAAACATGTGGCACTGAAGACTGCAGTCATGATGATGCTGAAAATTCAGCTTTGTCAGTACAGGAATAGATAACATTTTAAAATATATTACAATAGAAAATAAATATTTTAAATTAAAATATTATTTCACAATATTACTGATCATATTTGATCATATAAATGCAGCTTTGTTGAGAATTATAGACTTTATTGAACTGCACTTTTACTTTACGGTCTATTGGCTATATTAAGTAAATTTGTCTTTGGCACTTACAAAAAAAAAAGTCCACAATTGAAACAGACAGACAGATATAAACTAGGCAGACATAAAATGAGTTTAAAAATAAACTTTAAATGTGATATTTAAGGCGTCAAGAGTCTTAAAATAACTCTAGTTGAAATGTCCTCATAGATCTGAAATGCTTTTTGTCCCATGACTTAGGAAAACAGCTCCTGGAGTTCTAGTTAGTTTATTTCCAATAATTTGATGAGCCTGTGTTTAATGAGCTCGAGACAAAAAATCTCAATGATCTGTTTGAAGCTTGATGGACACAAAACAAAAGTTAATGAATAAGCTATAGTAAACTTTAGAAGTTGACACATTTATTTAATCAATGAATACTGTACGTCATAGCGCCCCGGTTGTAATGGGTGCTCCGCAAGAAGTATGACACTCGTTCATTAACACCCTCGTGTTCACAAGCGCTCAGAGAGAACAGCACGGGCGTCACTCACCCCTCCGGCTGCTGCAGTGTGTTCCTCATGGTCTTGATCTGCTGGAAATGGCAGGACATATCTGTGCTCATGACCATCTCGATCACCAGCGTCCGCAGCTCCCTGTGGGAAGCACAAACACAGCGGTTCATCAGAACTCAAAGCACATCCTCCATCCGCAGAATGGGACGTCCGAGGACAGCGTTACCCATTGAGTGTCGAACCCCAGCGTACCTCCAGTCATCTTTTGAGAGGTTGACCAGGATGTTCATCTCATCCTCTTGCATGAGCCTGTAGGCTGCGCTCACATGGTGGTTTTCCAGAACCGAGCGATCGTTGTACAGGATGGCCACTTCTGATCTGTGCAGAAGCAAAGGAAGAGGCCAATTAAAAAATGTCCTACACAAGAAATGGTTCTATTTAGAACCAGAAATGGTTCCATCCCCTGCTTCAAATATGGATCTATACAGAACCATTTTTTTGATAAAAGGTTCTATTGGCCAAGTACGGAACCCCAGGGTTCTATAGACCCCTTTTGCGCCGACGTCACAGTTACGTCACGGCGCTAGCTGGAGGCAAAACAAGTGAAAACTGCAGACGGCCAATGCAAAACAGCAAAGATTCGGCTACATAATAATGAGCTTAAATAATTGTTACTATTATTAAATGTCATCTTGTTGTGTTGTTTGGTGTAAGAATTGATGAAAAATGAATATGCTGTATCTGGAACTTTTATTTCTAGAAAATATTCACATCATTAAAATCGCACTGTAATGTCACTCTTTACATTGTCGTGGTCTCGGCGCTGGCTTGGCAGAACTGCGGATCATACACACAAGTCTTGTACAGGACCATATAGGCATCTAAAGATTTATATGCCTCAGTTTCTCTTTACGATCGTTTTCTCTATAAGGTAGGTGTAGAAGTCAGGCCACTCAACCGAGGTAACGTACGTTAATCCTGTCAGATCGTCCATGAGTGAGCGTGTAGGCGGCTACAGGTCGGCCAATCTGGTTCCGTCCGTTAAAAATAACTTTTGGAAATAACAATCGCGGTCCTGGACACTGAGTAACCTTACACATTAAGATAATATCGGATTTTCTCCAGTCATTGTTAAAAAACAAGCTAACAATCCTTGCTAACTAGCGTTAGTGAAGTGGCCAGATGGATCTTTTTGCCTCCACCTAAGCTCCGCCCACAAAAAGAGCGTCACCATGTTTACCAACTGTAAAAGGGTCTATATAGAACCCAGAGGAACCCTTTTTTAAGCGTGTATAGAACCTTTAGGGGTTCCAAATACGTAGCGCTGATAGAACCTTTTAGTGTGTATAGTATATGTTCCAATTACTTTGACACCTTTATGCCATTGCAGTAACTTTTTAAAAGGTTAGTACACCAAAAATCCCTTCATGATTTATTCACCTTCATGTCATTTCCAAGTCTGTACGACTTTCTTTCTTTCTTTCTTTCGTGGAACACAAAAGATGTTCTACAATATTTGAAAGCTTATTGTCACCAGGGGCTGTCAAGCTTCAAAAGACAAAAAAAAAAAAAATCCACCATAAAAATAGCTTGAAAATAGATATGACTCATGCAGTACCTTTCAAGTCCTTTGAAGTTTTGTGTGGTGATAAGAACGACATTTAAATGTTATTTTTCACTGAAAAAATTGCTTCGTTTTTCAAAACAGTCATGTGACACACTAGAACCAATTGCATTGCATCGTTGGCATGGCAGGTCTAAAGGGGCAACTTTTCAATTTAGCACAAGATCTTGGTTGCACTTGTACATATTCAATTAGGTTTTTATTCATAAGTTTGGTAACGAGACTAATGGTGAAATGGCACGATTTGCACATGAGCTTGCAATTTTAGTGTTGGTCGGTTTGGGTCACTATGTAGGCTACTTTCATTTTTTGGAGCTCGGACATTTTCAGATTTCCTCCTTTTGTGTCCCATGTAAAAAAGAAAGAGGAGGAAAAATGGATTTATATAAAAGATGAAAAAAAAAAACCATTTTTTTTTAAGTAAACCATATGTGCTGATGCTTTAAACAAGAAAAAGAAAATGTATGCTTGAAGAACCTGTATTGTAACAATACAGTTACAAAAAAATTGTAAAAAAAATATTATTATTTTTTATGTTTTTGAAAAAGAAATCTCTTATGCTCACCAAATAGGCATTTATTTGATCAAAAATACTGTAAAAAATATAGTATTTATTTCTGTGATGCAAAGCTGAATTTTCAGCATCATTCCTCAAGTCTTCAGTGTCACATGATCCTTTAGGAACCTTTCTAATATGCTGATTACGTGATTAAGAAACATTTATTATTATCATCAATGTTTTAAACCGTTGTGCTTCTTCAGTATCAGAGTTTTTGTGGAAGCTGTGATCAATTTTCGGTAACGCTTCCTTTTACAGTACAGTACTTACAGTGTACTTACCTAGAAAGTACTGGCTAATATAAGGTAAGTACATGGAACAGGGGTAGGTTCAAGGTTAGTACTAGTTGTTACCCAGTAATTGTAGTTACTAAAATAAGTACATAGTATTTACATGGGTAACTGGACTCGTAACCCAATTTTCTTTCAGGACTGTTTGATGAATAGAATGCTTAAAAGAGCAGCATTTAGTTGAAATTTTAAATCTTTTGCAGCATCATAAATGTCTTTACCGATACTGACTTTAAAAACAAAAAGGTTTTGCAAGTGAAAGCAAGCGTTTTTGTGATGGAGCTCATTGACTTGATATTTTCTCATATTTTTCCACCTTATGGTCTCCGTACCCCAAGAACCCTATATAGTCAAAAAAAAAAAAAAAAAAAAAAGTTTCTCAATAAAAATAGGGGTTATTTTTCTGAACCCAAAGTCCTGAAGAACTATATCTTACTGTAAGTTCCTGCCAGTCTGCATCCAACTTTTCGCCTTTCCACACAAATATATTTCGGAGAAAATCCCTTTTATTCAGTGACTGACAGACAGTACTCAGGAGATTTACTTTTCATTCACTTGAGGAGTAAATCAGAAGTGAACTACAAGACAAGGTGGAACATCAGCTGTAATCAGAGACATTAAGAGTAATGGCTCCATTTCCCCCTTAACACAAGCCTTGTCTCCCACAATTCACTGATGATGGAGCGCTCCTCCAAAATCTCTGTATACTGCAGATCTATCCTTGCCATCGGTGCTAGTGCTGTGATGTACTTCTTCGAAGAATGATGTCTGCTATGGGCCGTCATGCAAAATGACGCCTGCTGTAAAAAGATCTCAAGGATCCTTGGGCATGTATCGTGAATAAGATGTGCGGCCTGACGTGAACCAACACAGAGCAACAATAACATGAACGTAGATTCTGACGCAGATTCTGCCACTGAAGATTAATTGAAAACGTGATAAATTCCACTCTCAGCCCCACGATATAGCCCACCACAAGGAAGATAGACTGTGTCACACCAGTGGATTCTCTCTCTCTATTATAAATAAACACACACTCTCACACACACCTACGCAGGCAGCATTCTAATGCATCACAGATGCATTCAATTCGTTCCAAATGGTAGGTAGGACCATTATGTTTCTGAGATTCTGAGATAGTATCGCTCAGTCTTCACAGAGAAGGCAATTCCATAATGCATTGTGATAAGCTTGCATTGGTACAAATATCCATCACCCAATTGGTGGGTAAAGCTCAATAAATGCTATTTATAAATATTAATGATACATACAATTATTATAAATAAATGTGAAATGAGAGTATTTTTATAAATATAAATATATAAATCAATGTATATATTAAATATTAATTATATAAGTATTGATTAATAATGGGAAAATGTTTACATAGATTAAAAAAAAAACCTAAATAAAAATTACTTTATAATAAAATATAAAATCAACAATAATTCTTTATGTACTGAGAAATAAACCGTTTAGGTACTAAATATAACTATCAACATTTGAATTGAATCTGCACTAGGTCAGGGTTATTGTTGTAAACTAAAAACATTAATAACATTTCTATTAAGTGTTAACTGAAATTAAGCTAAAATACAATAAAATATACATATTTATTAAAAAAAAACTAAACGAAAATTGGAAAACTGTAAATAAAAACTGTAAAAATGAACTAAAACTGAACTTAAAAATAAAAGAACATGTTCTGATTCAAAATATGAATAAAATTATAATAAAACTAAGATAGCGCTGCTCTAGATCATAAGGCTTGATGTGATGGTGTGTTTCAAAGCTAGTTTTCATAACACTTACCTTCATACGAAAACACAGAGCATCATTACGGCAGCTTATTTCAATTTTGCACAATTTACGTATTGAGATTATTGGTTGCTTTTAATTGGAGGTCATCACACACCTGGTCTGGATGTGGAAGTTATTGGTCGTTCCAGTGTGTTCAAAGTCGTGGATAGCAGCAGCAAACACCATGGCCAATATTTCCAGTTCAGTGAGCCAGTGCTGTGGGAGAGCAGACCAGTCAGCCATTACCCAAATCATCATCATTACCATCATTCAACATCATTTAAACGCATTTCAACAGCTGCGCCTATTAACCTGCAAGTTAAGACCTCAAGCGTTCATTTCGTGTTGACTACAAACAGATGTCCTATTTGTTTTGTCAGTGCGAGACATGCACACAAAACCCACTGAGTGAGCGCCCTCACCATAATGCCGGTGTGGAGCATCAGATAGTGTGCCGTCTGCGTGACATCAGCAGCGTGGATCAGATTGTGGTAGGGGTTTCTGTGCTTGCTGTAGCCCATTTCCAGAGCTTCCACGAATGACACCAAGGAGGACACTGGTATCTACAGAGAAGAACAGTCCCAGTTACACAAGTAGAGCGCTTGTTGTGCATTTCAACAGTTTGTGTGTTCAACAGTTTGGTGTCAGTAAAAGTGTTTTTGAAAGAAATTAAGGATGCACTTTATTTTTACAGTACGTGCACTTTTAATGTTCTAACAGTGTGCTTAAGAAAGTACTGGCTAATATGAGGTCACAACAGGGGTTAAGGTTAGGTAGATTCAGGGTTAGTAGTCATTAGCGTCATAACTACAAGTATGTGTGTAAATGCGAAACAGGACTGTAAAATAAATTGCTACCAAAAATAATATTATTTAGTGAGAACATATTAAATTGATAATAGATAGACATTTATAACATTGCAGAGGAAATGTTTAAATGTTGCTTTGCAACTGTTCTAGTTGAAGTAATATACTACAACTGAAAAATAAAATAAATGAAAGATAAAGATAAATATTTCATATTTAACTAATATGATTTACAAAAGCAAACTTTTTTTTTTTCGATAATTCATTAATTCCTAATTCAATATATGAATGAATAGTATAATAGTTTGGAATGAACATTTTTTAAAAGTATTTTATGGGCACCAAGACCAAGCATTTATTTGATTAAAAATACAGTAAAAAAATGTTGGGAAACATTACAACAATTAAAAAATATCTGTTTTTTATTTGAATATATTATAAAATGTCATTTACTCCTGTGATGGCAAAACTGATTTAAAATAAATTAATAAATAAATAAATAATTGTGGAAACCCTGATTCACTGTCCAATTTAAAGGTATGGCTGAGTTGAGATGTTTAAAATTAATACTTTTATTCCACAAAATGCATTAAACTGATTCAATTGATAGTAACAATATTTATAATATAACAAAGTGTGGTTCTTTTGAGCTTTTTTTTGTAGAAATATCAGTTTCCATAAAACATTTTAGCACAAATGTTTTCAAAATTGATAATAATTATAATATCCTATAATTATATTTAATAATTGAGCACTAATAATAATTGAGCACTAAATCAGCATAACAGGGTGATTTCTGAAGGATCATGTGACACTGAAGACTGGAATAATGATGCTGAAAATTCAGCTTTGCATCACAGGAATAAATTACATTTTACAAAATATTAAAACAAAAAATAGTGTTTTAAAATATAATAATTTTTCACAATATTAGTTTTTACTCTATTTTAGATCAAATAAATTCAAAGATAAATAAAAGATACTTCTTTAAAAAACATATAAACCCACTGTGTTAAAGAAAAGAAAAGAAAAACTGGGTTTATTTTTAGATTCCCAACCCGAATAGAGACAGAGAAAGGGCCTTCAAGCTGCAGTCTGAGGCTTTAAATGTCCTGCACAGCAGATTAATGGAGCATGTTACAGGCATTCAGCAAGGAAATATGCATGTGTAATCGCACGGACAGTAGGGACTCCATGCCTAACCAACTAAACCCAAACACAGGCAATGCGTGTCTGTTGCATGCCAATTGTAATCATGGGGCTCTGTGTGTGTGTGTGCGTTAGTTGAGAGTCCATCATCACCGCACTTGTGAAAAGGTTAAGAAGTGACGAGAGCTGACACAATGGTGAAAAACAAAGAAAGAGAAGGGATGGAAAATGTCAGATGCCTCATATATCACATATAATTCTCTTGTTACAGGGTAATAATATGCTTTAAAAACAACACCAACGTTGGTTACAAAAAAAAAGTGTAATTCCAAAAGGATGAAATCATAAGAAATAGTTAACATAACAACTCACGTTCATGTTGTTTCAAAACTGTATGACTTTCTTCCGTTAAACACAAAGAGAACATGATGTGCTTGTTACCTTTTTCTATGCAATTACAAAGCATTCAAAAATGAAGCAAAAGCACCCTAAATGTATCATAAAAGTAATCCAAAAAGTCATTTGATACCATACAACAGCTTTGTGTCGTGAATGATTTGTGAACGAATCATTATGGAGTTTGATATTTTCAATTGATCATTTGATCTGCTATTGATTTATTGATTATTGGCTCTGTTTACACCTGGTATTAAGATGTGTTTTGGTCAATCGAATCACAAGTGGCTGATGCTAAACACAGGTACATGTAAATCTTCTAAATCAGGTACATATAAATGTCAGGAAACCAGATTCCTGGCCACATGTCAATGACCATGGACCACTGGTTCTTTGGTGAGTTGTAATTAAAGAACACTGCCGAGTCCAACATCCTTTACTTTAAGCAGATAATCGTTTGTTTTACTCGCGTTTTCGCAGTTTTCCCTATTAAATCCAGGCCTCCTTCACACGATGTTGCCCTCTCATTTACACGAAAACGCCGTTTTTATCACTGAAAACGATTATTTCTAAAAACTCCGGAGATTTCTGAAAACGCCGGTTATGTGTTGTCGTGTGAACTGGGAGAAACGGCGTTTTAGGTTCTCTCTTTCTGATTCTGATTGGCTTGCTTGGCTTTATCCTTAACCCCTACACTGCCGCCAATAGGTTTGGCATAGTTATGATGGCACTCGACGGCGTATTTATGCGGGTGTGTAAACCATACCATACCATACCAACTTTATTTATAAAGCACATTTAAAAACAACCGAGGTTGACCAAAGTGCTGTACATTAACATAAGATAAAACAACAACAACAAGCAAGCAAGCAATTAAAACAATAAATAGACTAGAAAACTATACAAGGTACAACTCTCTAAACGATGTTATTTTTGAAAACGGAGAGGGGGAAAATATTCGTTTTGCTAAATACCCGGCTTTGTGTAAACGTGGCCCCAGTCATGCTACAAGATAGTCCTGCTGAGGTGGCGTGTCCCGACGGGGAAGTGACGTCAATGCATACCGACTCTAGTAGGAGGAATTCAGAAGTCTTTGAATATTGTGCACGTCAAGTCATATGGGTTACATTTATGATATTTGATATGGTTCTTTTTCCTTCATTTTGAAGCTTGAAAGCCTATGTCCTCATGGAGCGTGAAAAAGGGAACAAGTTCAAGTGTATTAAATGAATGAATGAAATTTAATTACAGATTAGTGGCAATATGAGAGTTTCCCTATGGGCGTATGAGTCAGAATCCAAAGTAAGCAATGTGTTTGATATCTCAGTTTAGGTGTGTGTCTGGTTTTCTGAGTCTCTCGTACCCTGAAGCGGCTGATCAGGTCATATCTGGTGAGCAGTTCATACACCAGGAACTTCAGAGCGTGTTCGCTGCTCGCCTCTTGGAGCGTGAAGACGTCAAATGACCATTTATCAACATCCTGAAAAGTAGGAAGATTTGCATGAATTGGTGGCAGATATAAAACTTTAAGGAAATAAAACTAAATCCACGTTATAATCTACTGCAAAATAATGTGTACCTTTAGAACTGAAATGACAGATGGTGGATAGGTCAACCCTGCCATGTTGGATGTTCTTCTGTACATTCTGCAAACACACACACACACACACACACACACACACACACACACACACACACACACACACACACACACACACAAACCATCATTACATGCTGAAGTTAGTTTATTTTTAACAAGGTACATCTCAGTAAAAAAACAAAAAACAAATCTATATGTAAAAATTGCATTTGGGTAGTTGACATTGAACATTTTTGGGGAGTTCTGCAGTGCAAAATAAAATGTTTAATGGATGACTACTTATTTACATGGAAGCCATGAAGGAAAAATAGCCAGGGGTTGAAAGGGGGTAAAAAACTTAATGAATGATGCAATAAATATATATTTTTTTTTAAAAAGAAGAAACAATTTACTTAACTTTACACTATGACTTCAGTTGAGTGGACCTCAGATAAACGATTTGACCCCTTTGCGCTTATACCATAAGTTACAATGTAAGATCATTAAATTGTTCCTCACAATTAGAATGGTTTTAGTAAAGTCTGAGGTATAAAATGGGGCTTTATGGAAGTGTTTAAGAGATAAAAAGTTGCAGTAAAGTCAAAAAAGACATTTTGATGTACAGTAGATGACCGAATCTTCACAGAACTGTATTCCCTGCAGTATAAAGTGCCTTCAAGTGGGAATATTTTTTAACCAGAAAAAAAAGAAAGAAAGAAAACAGGTCATAACACTAAAACTTTCCTTTTTAAATGAGGGTGGAAAAGCACTTAATAATGAAAACGTCACGTTACTCAAAAATAATACTACATAATGTCGATATTTACTATTCCAGGACAAATTTCTGAAAGTCTGGCTTATCTTCTTTTTTTCCACAAAATAACAGATGTTTTTCTCATTTGAATGTCTTTAATCATTAAGTGAGCCCCATACATCCGTTCGATATCACACACGCGGTGATCAGCGCCTCAAGCTCAACAGGTGTCTCTGACATTCTGAAGGAGTTTCCATGGAAATGAGGGAGGCAGCGCGCGCACATTACTCAGACATGAGGGTACATGCCACAGAGAAGAGGACATTGAGATGTTCATTTTTAGTTACTGGAAAAGATTATGCAGAACAAGCCCTTCAGTGTGTTTCTTCTGTGTCTAACTATTCCCAGTTAGAAAAGAAAGATGCAAGGTCTGTGAAATGAGACCGTCTGTTTGATTTAAACTCACTAAAGAGGCTTAAAGGCTCTGTCTCAAAACCTAGTGTGCCGCATTGCTGTCTACAGCCTACACAAGCAGCTGCCTTCAAAGACAAAATCATCTTAATTATTTCATTCACACTGTGAGAGATGCATTAATGGATCAAAAATGATCAAAAAAGGAACAAAAACAATGTTTTTGGTTTTGCTTCGTAGGAGATTCTGTGTTGCAGAAATGCTCTTGCATAGACCCTGAGTCTTCGACGCAAACGCAGTCCATGCCCAGTGTCTTTACGGCCCTGATTTCACTCTAATCTAAATCCTGGAAAAGTACCTTTAAAAGTTATTAAACATACAATTGCGTGTACACTAGGGGTTTCATCAACTAGTCGACTAGTCGACTGTCACAACCACTAGTTGGCGCTGTTGGCCTTAGTCGACTAGTCGGAAACAAAATTATGACATATATAGATATATTTTTTTGTGAACTATCCCTTTAAGTACAAGCGGCAGTACTATATACTATAAGCACTATAAGGCGCACCTTCAATGACCTATTTTAGAACATTTTTCAAACGTTTGACTGGGTTTGCGTTATTATGGAAGCTTGTTTCCGCCATAGAATGAAAAATATAAAAGGTAATTGCGACTTTTTATCTCACAATTCTGACTTTTTTTCTCACAATTGTAAGTTTACTTTTTGCAATTCTGACATTTTTTCTCAGAATTGTGAGATGGAAAGTCAGAATTGCGAGATGTAAATATAAATGTCAGTTGAAGAAGGTTGGTAACCAAACAGTTGCAATTGACAGACTTCTATTGTATGAAATTCAAGAGGAACTAAGAATTTTTTGGATTCCATTCTTCAAAATATAACTTTTTGTGGACTTTCTTTAAAATTCTGAAAAACATTCTGTGGAATGAACATTCATTCAGGACAACTATAAGAAAGATGGAAAGTCAGAATTGCGAGATATAAAGTCAGAATTGCGTGATATAAAGTCGCAATTGCGAGATATAAAGTCAGAATTGCGTGATATAAAGTCGCAATTGCGAGATATAAAGTCAGAATTGCGTGATATAAAGTCGCAAGTGCGAGATATAAAGTCAGAATTGCATGATATAAAGTCAGAATTGCGAGATATAAAGTCAGAATTGCGAGTTATAAAGTCAGAATTGCGAGTTATAGTCAGAATTGCTAGATATAAAGTCGCAATTGCGTGTTATAAAGTCAGAAATGCATGATATAAAGTCAGAATTGAGAGTTATAAAGTCATAATTGCGAGATATAAAGTCAGAATTGTGAGATTTAAACTATTCTGAGGGGGAAAAAAGTTAGTCTTTTTTTCCCCTTAGAATTGGCCTGATAAGTCGCAATTGCGAGTTTATATCTCACAATTCTGAGAAAAGATGTCAGAATTTCGACATATAAACTCGCAATTATGTGTTATAAAGTCAGAATTGCGAGATGTAAACTCGCAATTGTGAGAAACAAAGTCACACTTCTGTCTTTTTTTCTCAGAATTGCGACTTTATATCACACAATTCTGACTTTATATCTCGCAATTCTGAATTTATAACTCTCAATTCTGACTTTATATCATGCATTTCTGACTTTATTACACGCAATTGCGACTTTATATCTAGCAATTCTGACTTTATAACTCGCAATTCTGACTTTATAACTCGCAATTCTGACTTTATATCTCGCAATTCTGACTTTATATCATGCAATTCTGACTTTATATCTCGCACTTGCGACTTTATATCACGCAATTCTGACTTTATATCTCGCAATTGCGACTTTATATCACGCAATTCTGACTTTATATCTCGCAATTCTGACTTTCCATCTTTCTTATAGTTTTCCTGAATGAATGTTCATTCCACAGAATGTTCTTCAGAATTTTAAAGAAAGTCCACAAAAAGTTATATTTTGAAGAATGGAATCCAAAAAATTCTTAGTTCCTCTTGAATTTCATACAATAGAAGTCTGTCAATTGCAACTGTTTGGTTACCAACCTTCTTCAACTGACATTTAAAGGACATCAGAGTGAATAAAAGATGTCTAAATTTTCTTTTTTGGGTGATCACTTTAATAAATATCATATCAGTATTTTGTCTAAAATGTTACTGACAATGATTAACAGAGAATAAATCACAATGGATTTATTATTAAATGTGAATCATTATAAGAAAGTATTTCATTATCAAAATCAATAGATACCGTTCCACAAAAATCCCAGCCTGAACCGCATGAACGATGCTGCGGAACCGGGGCTTCTCCTCGGGCCGTCTGCGCACCACTCCCATCTTCCTGGTGAAGGTGGAGGCCAGCCAATCTCGCACCTCCATGGGCACAGAGTCTGCCTGGATATCACTGAGCTCATCCTCGGTGTCCAGAAGCCGCCTAGAAAAGAGCAAACATGTTCAGAGAGGATATTCAGGAGAGATAATTTTGTTTTCAAATATTAATACTGAATAAATATATAAAAGTAAATAATATTAAATATAAAAATCAGCATCGGCCATTGACAAACGTATAGGCTGGTTGACCTATATCTGCATGTGTCTGACCTATACTGATCATCAGGGAATCTGTGCTCTAGTGGCAGTGTCACAAGAACATCAGTGGAATCAGAACTACAGAATGGGAAAACCCATAGGAGTCTGCAGCCTACATTCAAATGTGCGTCGGTGGGTGTTACAATCGCTGGGATATGCAATAACCGATGTGTAGAGATTAAAAATACTATGTTTAGGGGATATATTTTTGGCTCTGTCTGTGGGTTGTAATAGGTTTTTATAGTTTCACAAAATCTGTCAAGAATATGTCCCAGTCATATTTCACACCAATCAAAAGAGATTAAAAAAATGTGTTCATAGAAAATAAAGCCCATTTTTAGTTCCAAACAATTTGTGTGTGTTTACATGCATGATCTTACTGATTCTAATTCAAACTTTTTTCTTTTTTTGTACTGGCAGCTCTTTAGTTTTAAAGTTTAAACTATTACTTTTAAACTATTACAAACTATTACATTTTCAATTATGATACAACAAAATATGATCATCTTGCATAAGGCAGAATCGACATGTTAAATCCACATAGGATTCAGTTTGTCCCATATTTTAGCATTTTACTCTTAAATCAAACGAGAATGCATCAGTATAAATTGCATTTGAATTTTAAAATAAATGAATGAAAGCAGATTCATATTGTATTCATATTTGCTGAGTATAAGAGTGCATATGTTTAAAATAAAATGAAAATCATTCAGAAATCATTCTGAAATGCTGATTTGCTGCTCAAGAAACATTTATTAATGTCGAAAATATTTGTATTATTCTTATCCTCCTTACTTTTGACATAAAACCTGGGATAAAATACAATATACAGTATATTGTGAACTGTACATGTTTTCGTGACCTGCTTGATGTTCTGCACTGAAGGTGATATTTATGTGCAGATAGAAAGCAAGAAAACATCTCCACAGACACTTGCTCATTTTCTCATAGTGCCGTGACTGATCCTGCCCTTGCCCTGTTAGAGAAAAAGCCAGCCTTCAATGCTGAAGTAGCATAAGCAACTGGCACAAGATTAAATAAACAAGCTTTTCCTGAGAAATGAATGCGGCAGAAAGAATAGCGACTGTTGTCTTACGCAGGCAGCCCGACCGGCGCAGGAAATGCGACATGTTATCATAACAAATATTCTCTGACTTCCAGTAACAAGCTAAAATTGCTCAAAGCTGCTACCATGGCAATACATCCTGTGCCTGTCATTAGGAAAACGTAATTAGCCATAGCCGAGTCTGTCTAAACACAAGTCCATCAAACGAGAGGCTGGCAGGGCTCTAGTGGGACGACGCTAGCGCTCTGTACACGTCAGTGTGAAGCACAACAGAGCGACAGAGCTTTAGGTCTCGGTTAATTAGGATCAAGGGCCTCATGGGACTCACAGCTACACTGACTTCCGCGGGGAGCTAGATGAGGAACATGAGCACACTTCAGACGAGCGTCAAACACCTCCTTCTAACTGCTGGAGATAGACATGAGAATGCTTGAACAATAATACCATTTATACATGTTGCCCCTTTTCCATGAGCCCATGAAAGTAAAACAAAAAGGTAAAACTGAGACTGAGAGAGAACCAAGTAGCTCTGAAGAAATCTAGCTGCATCCTTGCATGAGAGGAAAGAAATGTTAAAATCAGAGATTTCAATCATGATCATCCAACAGTCAGGATTGACCCAATAAATCCATATATACCGTAGGATGCCGTTCGTCTCATTTTTGTAAAATATGTTAAAAGCAGATTCCATGTATAGTTGAAATGTTTCAGGTCATTTGAAATATGTCTGTTCTGCTCACCAAGGCAGCATTTATTTGACCAGAATACAGTAAAAACAGTAATACTGTGAAATATTATTACAATTTAAAATAGCTGTTTTATGCTTTATTATTATAATTTTCAGCATCATTACTCAAGTCTTATCAGAAATCTCATGATCCTTCAGAAATCATTCTAATTTGCTGATTTGGTGCTGAATAAAGCATTCATTTCTTTTAAAAATCATACCTTTAAACCCCAAACTTTTGAAAAGTGCTGTACCTTTTTGAGACATGATTTAATATTGTCTAAATAGTGCAAAATAAAGTTTTTATCTGTTGGCATTTTATACTTTTATCAGAACTTAAATCTAAAAATATAAAGACAATCAGACATCTTTCATTCTATTTATTGTGTTTCATTGGTGCACAGTTGCACAGGATTTTATGCTATGTTCATTAAAATGTGTAAAAACACAAAGCTGAACTGTAAAATATTTTCTCATGGTCTCACAAGTCATGGTCACACTTTAGATTAGGGTCCAATTCTCACAAGTTAGTATTAACTAAGAATTTTGCCTCAAATTCCTAATTACTGCTTATTAATAGTCGAGCCAAGTCACCTTCATTTATAAAGTGCTTTTAACGATATGGACTGTTTCAAAGCAGCTTTACAGTGATAATAGGAAATTAAAGTAACAGAGATTGTTTTGGCTTTACAGCAGCCCTAGAATAAAGTTAATGTCCAGCTAAAGTTAGCTTTGATTATTCACTTCCAATGCAAAGATCATTAGTTATTAACTTAGGTGCCGTTTACACAACACAGTTCGAAGAGAAAACCCATAACCCGCTCATCCGCACAATAACAGTGCCTGGTCACTCGAGTACGCAATCCTTGAAAAATTTTGGGGGAAAAGTTGACAAACGCAAACCTGTGCAAATGCTGACAGCTTTAGTAAGTTATAATAGTATAGTAAGGTAGTTGTTAAGTTTATTAAGAGATTTAGAATATGGCCAAGCAGAATAAGACAATAATGTGTGCTTTATACTGTAAGAACTACTAAACAGCCAATATCCTAGCAACATGCATGCTGCTTATAAGCAACTAGTTAATAGTGTTGGACCCTAAACTAGTGGCCGACCGATATGGGTTTTTTGATGGCCGATGCCGATGTTTGTGAGAGCAGGGTGGCCGATGGCCAATATAAAGCCGATATTTATATATATACAGTGGTATGAATAAGTTTTGGCACCCATGCTAAAGTTGCCTAAAAAGAGGAATAAAAAATCATCTTTTGGATATTGATCTTAATGCCTTAATTAGAAAAATGAGGAAAACTCCAACCTTTAAGGACACAAATTTTCTTTGTGAATGAATAATGTATCATAAATAAATAAATGTTTTTCCTTAAAATACAGGTCCCCACATCATCACACACCTTCCACCACACCTAGAGATTGGCATGGGGTACTTTCCATAAGATCATCTTTCAATGCAAATCCAACCAGCTATTAGGCTAACTGAAGTAAAACCATGCCAATCTCTAGGTGTGGTGGAAGGTGTGTGATGATGTGGGGATATTTTAATTCCAAAGGCCAAGGGAACTTTATCAGGATGCATATTATCCTGGATCCATGAAATAACTGGCTTTTAAAAAAAAAAAAATCTGCCTGACTCTATGGGAATTTAGCATAGGGGTGCCCAGACTTATGCACCCTGTATTTTAAGGAAAAACATTTATTTATTTATGATACATTATTCATTCACAAAGAAAATTTGTGTCCTTAAAGGTTGGAGTTTTCCTCATTTTTCTAATTAAGGCATTAAGATCAATATCCAAAAGATGATTTTTTATTCCTCTTTTTAGGCAACTTTAGCATGGGTGCCAAAACTTATTCATACCACCTGGGTGATTCTTCAATTGGGGGCTATTTTGCCATCTTAGATTTTGATTAATGAAATTTGGTTAAATTTTGTTAGAATTATGTCAAGACAATGTTTACATGTTTTGATGTAAAGATATAATAATGGCCGCAACTGAGCTTAAATATTATTTGAGTATTTTATATCTATTTGTCAACTGGCACTTCAAAATGTCATTCCCATCACAACATCAAAAAGTCTTATAACGCACAGAATGTATCAAGGAGATCATTTAAACTCATTTATCTTGCAAATAGTTTTAACCTTTAACAATGCGTATAAAAAACAAAATGTTTCCACTCAGCGAATTACGGATATTTTCTTGTTCTTACCATAAAAAAGTATTTTTCTGTGTTCGTCAAAGCACACTTTTGTTTAATTTCTGGAAAATTAATTTTAGATGTTTTTTCTTTGAATAGGTGAATGAGTATTTTATTAGGCTTTTCATGTAGCACCTCAGGATTGAACATAAAACATTTTTAAAGGTACATTTGCTGTAAATTAAGCAACGTGGCGGTAATGACGTACTGTTCTGGTAATGACATAGTGTTTTGGTAATGACATAAATGAAAAGTGCACTGATACGTAAAGCAAATTTAAAGGCTTAAAATAATGACTTTTGGTGAGTGTTGTTAAAAGAAATCGCCCTGGTTGCGTATGCAACCCACCGTTCCCTGAAGGAGGGAACGGAGGACGTTGTCGACTGTTGACTGAATGGGGATCGCGCCAGAGAGCCTATGTTCTTCAAGTACTATTGAACGAGCCAATGTAATTGGCGTGCGTGATTTGCATCACACACTCCCGTCACTGTAGGGACCGCAACGTATGGACCCAGCCTAACACAGGTTCCACACTGCTTATGAGTGGTAGCCCTAACACCGTCGAGCTGGTACTGTGTAGTGGAAAAATGCCTTAAAGTGTGAGATTACTTTAAGCTTTCCTGTTTCTTTTCTTCTTTTGTCTCTTTCTTTTTCTCTGTAAACATACTGCTGATATTTTACAGGATCTCCCTTCAATTTTTTTCTATAATCTCTAGACCTTTCTGTTGATTTCTTGGAAGCCATTCTGGTTAAAAAAATAAGAAAAAATTGTTTTATGAAGTAAGACCTATCACTTAAGTTTCACTGTAAAACCACAGTATTATGCTTCTTTAACTTAATTAATAAACACACAATATGATATAGATAGTGACACGGAACATGTCATTACCACCATCACTTGTCATTACCATCACAACAAGTTGTGTGTTGGTAATGACGTGTTGCGGTAATGATATTTTTAATTTTTTTCAGGAAAAAAAGATGCTAGGTCATGGTTTTGCTAACATTACTCAACAGCTAGTACAAAAAACTTTAAATACACATAAATCACATGAATGTATATATAAATGTATCAAAATATTGCTGCTACAACATGTATGGTAATGACGCTGAATAAGTCTACTCCATGATCAGAAAGAATTCAAGATTAAATAACTTACTTTTTCAGACATCAAATTTCACTGTTCTTTCATGGCTGACATGTGCTCCACTTCTAGTCTTCATTTCCATGGTTACGGCATAAACAAGTCTCACCCTCAGAAATATCCTTGTTGTAATTATAGACTGTTGCGGTAATGACAGTATTGTTGTGGACAATACTAAATTGTTAAAAATATTCACAAATTGCACAGATATTAACCCGAATTATGCATCAAGTGCCTTTTAAAGTTACTGTTTAAACATATATTGTAATTGTTTAATGAACTGATTACATTTTATCACATTTTCAGAGCAGACAAGTTTTGAAGTCTGGGTTGGGGACAAGGCCTGAATAGCCAAATATTAGTGATGAAAATAATTTTAAAAATGGAAATCATACTGATTTTTGTGTATAACATTTTTTCGTGGTACAACAAATATAATTTTAAATAACTAAACTGTTTATTTTATAATATTGTATTTTTAACATGAATGTATAACCTGGGGACATAAAAGTTCCCCTAATTGAAGAATCACCCATTAAACACACACATATGTGTGTGATGACTGATCAGTCGCTGCGTTCTCTTCTCAGGTGCTACGCCGCCCGTAAAAATAAAAGTCTGCAGCGCCGTCAAAATAAAAGTCCCGCTTCCAACACATCGGCCAATCAGAAAAACGTATCGGCCGATGCAGACATTTTAAAAATGCCAAATATCGGTCGACCACTACACTAAACTAAAGTGTTACAAACTCACAAATCTCTAGTGTTATAAATCGCCTTGGTAGAAGCTAAACTGATATGTGCGTAATGGCAACACTTTACAATGACATTAAATAAATTAAAAGATTAAATGAGCTCATATGCCAAAATGAAAGTGACTGCAGAAATTTCAAGCAGTGATTATCTTAATTATAACCCACACACGCATAGCTACAGGCATACTGTACTGCAGCTGTCGAGCATTTCGATTGTTTTTACAAAGTGGCCCGCTGTCACATGCCACCACCAGTGGTTAAAACCAATCTCAGATAGCATATAGTCTAAAGAACTAAAGAGCGTCACTTATTTCAAGCCCATACTGGGACTGTGAAAGGCAAATATTCACTTACCTAGTTTCGTCGATGTACACAGCCTCTAGAACTGATGCGGCATATTCAATGTTTTTCCTCAGATCTACGACATTCACCTCCCCCTTATCCAGCTGCTTCACCAGACATCTCAATCTGCAGGGAAAAAAAAATCAGTCAGAGCTTCAATTCATGAAAATTCACCATCTGATCTGAAAGCACTGATGTTTTGCTTTGACATTACACTATTTGTAACAGGAATTTTTTTTTTAAACATCATTTTTTCAACCTCATAGACCTGTATAACTTTCTCCTGAGTTTGGCTCCAAACTCCACATCATCGTCTATTTTTATTGTAGAGAAAAAAAAACAAAAAAACAGCACTGACAGAAATTCATATGAGTTTGTAATGACATGGGTGGTAAATGATGATTCAAATTTTCATTCTTGTGTGAATTATTCCTTAAAAGAATACAATAAACACACACACACACACACACACACACACACAAAGATAATTAAAACATATCCATGACAGTATCTGTTTTATGAAAGAAACAAAATGGATAATTGAGACAGACACCGCCAATTCAACACCCACAAGAAAACAAACAGCATTAAACAAATATAATAAAGGATTACAATTCATCAGCATCTTAATCATCAAATCTCATGTGCCAAAACGCTACGCTCGGTTAATCTTTCATGGCACTCACAATAAGATTTTTTTGTATTTTGAATAAGCACAGCAAATATCTTGGCAGAGTTGATGTGAGGTAACTCTGTAAATATTTAGGTCAAAAACAAAGTTAACATTTGAGAGTAATGAATTCCATGTAATCCAATCACACACTGCCTCCCATTCCTTGTTTTCTGAACAATATCCCTCTTATCGCTCCTTGAAAATGATAGCCTGTGAATGATTTACACACTGCAACAAGATGAAAGCACAGAAAATACATAAATATAAATACACCATAATAAAAATGACCCACCAAATATTTCAATGTAATATAATATTAATACAATCAAATCATACAGGTAAATAATGACAGAACTATCCCTTTAAAATCTTATTTTACACAATATTCACACACACTTTTCATGTTTTACGGGGACATTCCATAGACATAATGGTTTTTATACTGTACAAACTGTATAATCATCCCCTAACCCCTTAACCAACCCATCAACAGAAACCTTTCTGCATTTTTATATTTTCAAAAAACTTTCTGTATGAATTATAAGCTGTTTTCCTCATGGGGACTGAAAAATGATTTCAGATATTGCCATCTCTGTGGGGTTTACCACATATTATCTCAAATCTTATCACCAGTTTATGGAAACCCACTGAAACGGGAAAACACTAGGTACTCGAGACCCAAAATACCCCAAGATTCACCCATTTCAACCACATTTGAAGGTTGTTGAAAACACATGTGCCATGTGTATTTCATTGGTAAGGTAAATGCTAATCCATTCTGATGATACCCAGACAACACTGAAGTACCGCCCACTCACCTGTCAATCACTCACTGCACAAAAACAAGGGTTTATACTTCGGCAGTTATTTGTGGCTTTAAAAGAAATAACTGTCTGATTGAAAATCAGATACACATGCACAAGACTTCTCTGGTATATAGCACAGATTATGTAAAGCAAGATAAGTAACACTTATTAATCTGACAAATTGGCATTGTTATATCTCAGAATGGCCAAATGTCTTCTGATTAATGTCTGCTTTCAATCACCGGCCACTCTTTTGTTTATGACAGTGGTCTCTAGCATAGCAATGAAATAAGCACTCATTCCTTTAGCGTGCTATTGAGATAACACGTACGTCTAAACTCAAACTGCTAACATGTACGCCTAAACTTCATCCTGCCTCAGAGGTGCCATTGCAGGATGAAAGACAAACAACAGCACGAAAACAAACTGCAATTACTGATGAAACTACTGCAAACAGTATAATATAAAAACTGAGAAACAACACTTAACACAGAGCATGTTGTTTGTATCAGTTTTGATGACTAGTCTGGCCTGACATCATTTTCTAGCTATTTCCAATTCCCGTCACGATAGGATCTGGAATGATGTCTGACTCTGATTGTAGTCTGAGGTGGATCAGAAAACATCTAATGTGAAAATGAGGCAAATCATCACAGAAAAAAAGCGCGCTCAAAGCCAAGCTAGTTCTTGCATTCATTGCAATTTATCTGTCAAGGATGTGACTGGAAAGAATGAATTACCCTTAGAATATTTTATGATGTTCCTGTGAAAATGCGGGTTTGATATTCCTAGTGAGGCTCGTTTAACATGACGCTTTTGTCAAATTACTGGACTTCATCACCTCAAACTGAGAGCCGGGGTAAGAAATGCTTTATGACAGAGAAAAAGAAACAAGATATAATGACAGAAATGTTTTTGTTTTTTTGCTACCCAGAGGAAAATATTATTTAGAGGTGTCTCTTTCATTGCCCAGGAAACAAAATGAGTTCTCAGATGTTTCTCCTAAAGTTCCTTAAGAAAGACAGCCACCAATTAGACTATTGAAAGATAGCCCTTAAAAAGGACCTTAAAAGAACAGAGCAATGTTTTGATCAAATCGAAAAGCTTACATTTGCCTGGCAAAATAACCATCAAATGGATATACATGTAGAGTGGTGCAGGGATGACTTATATTTGTATTCTCCGTGGTGGCGACGACTCAAGTCAACTTTCTATAGTACATTCGGCGCCTACCTCGGTGACCACGAGTAACGGGGAAAGAGGGTTCGATTTCGGGGAGGGAGCCTGAGAAACGGCAACCACATCCAAGGAAGGCAGCAGGCGCGCAAATTACCAATTTCCGACACGGAGAGTTAGTGATTGAAAATAACAACAAGGCCCTGTAATTGGAATGAGTGTATCTTAAACTCATGGGTGAGGACCCATTGGAGGGCAAGTCTGGTGCCAGCAGAGGTGTATAGTAACGAAGTAGAACTACTTAAGTACTAAAAGGCTGTATCTGTACTCCAATAGAATATTGTTTTTTTTCTCATACTTCTAATTTTACTTCAGTAGATATTTTCGATGAATTTAATACTTTTACTTTGATATTTTTTTAATGTTCTGCTAGTTACTCGTTACAATTGTGAAAATTTTACGAATCATTTGTTGCAAGTTGGCTTTCATGCTGCCTAAATCACACGCCAGTTGTATGGGGTAATGGTATTGATTGACACACACATTGACAACTAATGCAGGGGTTGTCCTGCAATGACATTTTTTTGGCGGCCGCCAACGCAAATTTGTATCCCGCCAAAGCGCCTTATTTGATTGCTAGTTCAAACTTTTGACTGCTTGACTGTTGACTACGATTTCACTTTTTTCATTTTAAATAGTGTGTAATGTTGCTGTTGATGCATGAACAGTATCTGCAAAGTTGCAGCACTGAAATTTTAGTGTAAGCAGAGATATCGTCTTTTAATAATCGGGAAGTATATTGCCTACAAAAACGACTCGATTGGGACTACAGCTGGGTTTAGACGTCACTAACCCACACATTTGCATCAACCCTCCCTCCGGAAAATGCAGAAAAGGGCATGCGCATATTTCTGTGGCTCTTTTGAGTGTGTTGTGTTCACCCAGCTGTCAGGTCTTCTGTGTTCGAGCTTCCCACGGACGCTGTACTTCGTCAACAATGGATACAATTTATGTTTGATTATCCTCCTGAAAGTGACGATCGTAATCTAGCTCTCTGTGCTGCGCATTTTACGGAAGACAGCTTCCAGAATCTTCCACACTGGATTCAACAAGAAACTGTTACTAAAACATGAAGCAGTTCCAACTTTAAAACCAGAGGCAGCAGTTGTTGGGCCACAACCTGTAAGTAGGCTAAGACTTCATCATTTTAAATGTATTTGCATGTATAATTCCAGATGTAGCCTTGTGTTTTATTTTTTTCAAATGCCATTGCTGGCTTTATAGCTACTAGTTATGCTATTTTGTGTCTACGACAAATGCGTACAAACATTATGGACCTGAATTTTGTATAAGTACTAATGTTTTAAATGTATTTTTCATGTATATACTGTATGCTTTATGACGTTGTTTTCGATTTGATCAAGAACGTAAACTAATGCCAATGCTGTTTGAGTATAACATTAGTAGCCAGTCAGTTGCTATTGTTGCCAGTCAGATGCTATTGTGTAAAACAAACATGTATAAAGTTAAAAAATGTAGCAAATTATCATTCAGAAACGTTTAGTAAGAGCCGTGTGTGGTGAGGTTCTGTTTGACTCTCTTCATCACAGCTTTCTCGGTCTGATTCTGCCTCAAACTGATACTGCAGTTCGACACATATTTACATCTGGACCGGAGCTCATGACATGCACGTTTCGCCCGTAAAGGTAATGGGCGTTAATGTTCCCATTACCTATTTAAAAAAGAAGTCATCCCTACACCACTCTATTATGCTGGGATAGGAGAAATTATAATAACATTTAAAGGTTGAATATACATTAAATAAAAAAAACTGATATACATTAAATAAATAAAAAATGTGGGTAACACTTTATAATAAGTACACGCTAATAATCATTAGTTAAGCATGAATAAACCATTAATTCATCATTCATAAAGCATTAATAGACATTAATAAGCAGTTCATAAATACAGCTATAAATGCTTTCTTCTTGATTTAAAAGCATATCTATAATTTGTTTAATTTTTTTTCCTTTATTAATGATCAATTTATCATTTCTAAATGAAGAATTGCATTTTTTATAAACCAGTTATTTAAGAGTTGTCCGTGGTTCATACGATTACTTAGAGCGAGTAAGTAAATGATTAATAAACTATTTAAATGTACATTCATACATCTTATTATTCAGACATATAGTGATGGTTACTTAATGTGTTAATAAATGCTTTATTAGCATGTATTAATGCTGTAATTAAGGATTAATTTGGGTAGTTATAAAGCATTTAGTAGTGGTCAGTTAACTATTTTTGTGACCTAATCTAAAGTGAGGACTAGTCATGCCTTGTAAAGCATTTTTAAAGGCTGTTAAATATTTATATGTTCTGTATCACTGTGTTGTGTTTGTTACATTTTACTGTTTCGAAGATTGACGAGTCTTTAAATCACCTTTATAAATGCTTTACAAAGCATGAATAGTCTTCACTTTAGATTAGCTCACAAAAATACTTAACTGACCACTAATAAATGCTTTATAACTACCTGTATTTACTACATTTACTTACACTTTCTAAGTGGTCTTATAAATGACTGACAACTCTTAAACAACTGGTTTGCAAATAATGTTATACTTCATTTAGAAATTATTAATTGATCATTAACAAAGTATGAAAATACAATCATTAAACGCATTATAGATATGCTTATAAATCAAGAAAAAAGCATGTATAGCTATATTTATAAACTGCATATTAATGTCTATTAATGTTTTATAAATGATGTATTAACTGTTTACTCATGCTTAACTAATGATTAATAGCGTGCAGTTATTATAAAGTGTTACCAAAATGGGTAATGTCAATAAAGATGCAGCAGGTTTATCGAGTATAAATGAAGGCAGAATCTGGTTCTGGGAGCTCGAACAGCTCTGGAGTGACATGTCAACCTATCAGGGCCTATTTTTACCTGGAGTGCATGAAAGCGCGTGAGGGAGATGGACTCCATCTGACTGGTGGAGAGTGGCTGAGGAAAAGGGTAGGAGAAAGATAAGGACTTTGGAAACATTGTGGGGATACTCATTCCTTCACTCCCTGATGGTGATTTACCACGTTGATTTACCAAGAAAAATGGAGAGGAGAAGGGTGTGTAACTGTGCATCACACACCTACCCACCCATGATTGTCACTGTGTGTATAATTATCACATATGTTCAGCCGGATCCAGCGGGGAGGACTTTCCAAACAATGATAACCACACAGCACTACAGCAGGAGGGCATTTACAGTTCATCACAATATACTGTAGCTCTATTATTTATCTAAGTTTCATTCCATCTAAACACTGTTTCACCTAACAAACCGAACTTCAATAAAATGTTTCTCATGATTTTAAAGACATTTTTCGAAATAAACTCTGTTTTTGTAACTTTCGATTAAGTTTTTTTGTTTCCGCAAGTACCAGTAAATTGACTAGCGCAAATATCTCCTCCCATAAACTTTGCGTCTGAAAGGGAAACTCTAACAATATACCATGTCCAACAAAAATACTCCTACTAACTCCTAAAAAAATAACCAAGTCCACGCCTTTTCAGCACTATTTTTTCACTCTTTATCTTTAGTAAATCCTGACAAGTAGTTTTTAATGGCAAAAAAGGGCTTGTCCTGGCACAAGCTGTTAGAAAGGAGTACAGTATACAGTATTCCCTGACACTCTGTTTTAATGACAGCAGCACTGATGCTGACATGAACAAAGCATGATGATCACGTGATCCAGCATTATTTGAGGTCCAAAAAACATCTCGAATTTCAATGGAAGAAAGCAACAACAACAGTAGCAAATCTGTGGTGTCAAACTTTTGAACCCTTGGTAAATGACATTTAATATGACAGAAATGTAACGTGATGCAGAGCCTTGAGTGCATCACCCTCCCTCTGGTCCCCCCACAACAGCTGTTGTGCTTATCAGCATTCACATGAAGCCTGTAAGAGTGTGTTTAACATTGAAGACAGCAAGAGTGCAGAGCCTGTAACCTCCATGCGCTGCTCGCTTAGATGATATACGACCTGCGTACTCTAATTTCTCCTCTGAATTTTGCACACATTATATTTGCCAGCCACTTTTATCTAAAGTAATGTGCAGTGGATTCAAAGCATACTTTTTAAAATGCTAGTGGACTGAATACGATGCAATATATACTTTATATTGGCTACTTTTAGTATGTAAAAAAAAAAAAAAAAAAAAAAACCCACACGTATCCAGAAAGTGAGCCAAGAAATAGTTAATCATTCATAACACTGGAAGGTCAAATCAGGCACATTGCATTATGGGATACAGCACTCAGTGCAGCCAGAGCCTGTCTAACGGAGAGCCTTGGCACTTCCTATTAGCCCCATTGTGCATCACCTTGGTTGCAGTTCCATTAGAATTCCACTGGAGGTGATCGCGGGCGAGTGCAGAATGAATGGGAGTCTATGGGGCTAAACGGCTAAATGTGTCTCTTTCACCTGCTTGTCGTTGAATCAACATAGATTGTATTGTTGATTCCGCAAGTTCAATATAGATTATAGGCCAAAAGTCGAATGAGCGAGTACTTATGTCCTTTCGATTTCTTACAGGTTAGGCTGTTGTTGGCCGGAACACGCTAGCATTCTGCTATTGTGTGACGTCATCACATTTTAGAACAGATAAGTGAACTTAAAAATGCAATTTTCAGATGAGTGTATTTTCTTAGCCCTCCCTTTTGAATGCAACTTTCAAATTACTTGACAAAAAATTACATCCTGAGAAAAGTGGATTTCTGGGGGTGAAACCCCATTGACTCCCGTCCCATTCATTCTGCACTCGACCGTTAGCGCCCCCGCATGGACAGAGACGCGTTACTGCAGCCAGTCCAGAACCTGGAAGTAACCAACCAGTGCCAATTCTCTTCAATTAGACATTCTCTGGTGCAGTGAGCTTTGTTTC
Organism: Pimephales promelas; assembly: GCF_988280905.1. Taxonomy (NCBI): domain Eukaryota; kingdom Metazoa; phylum Chordata; class Actinopteri; order Cypriniformes; family Leuciscidae; genus Pimephales; species Pimephales promelas. Next base: position 34,876,957 of record NC_142775.1, on the reverse strand, counting down.
ATATTGGACATTTTAGCAAATGTAGTAGATCATTGAGGTCATTGAGGCATTGCATGCAGATATTTGGTATATTTAGCACAATATATAAGTATAGAGCTTACCTACAGAAATACTGTAAAAAAGTATACTAGGGCACAATGCGCAGTGTGCCTTAAACATGATAAAAACACTGGTCATTATCAGAAAATTAGCAAAAATCACTGCATGACTGCTATTTTTCAACATATTTCCACACAGTGTAGTCACTAATATATTATCTTTTTGGTATTTAACAAAAAAGATTAATGTGACTAATAGTGGATGTGTTTGTTTTATGAATAGCTGAGATGAAAGTTAGTTTGTGCTACAATACATGCAATCTTTCAGCTAAGAACACAAATAAACTCAAGTGACATTTTACATGACATTCATTATGGAGAGTGCAATAAGAAGTGCTGTTTTTGCAAACTAAATCGATCAAAAATGTTGATCTGAAGATGAAATAAAATAAAACATAAATGATAATTAATAACAAAATAATAATAAAAAAAATAATAAAACATTAAAGCTAAATCAAAATCTAAATAATTCTAAAATAACATTGATGTGGAGTCTGCTACCAATAAAATAGCTGTTCTGTAAAAGAAGTTGCTGACAATTTAGTGACAACACTTAATCAAATTTATGGTAAATGGCTACTACAGACCGTTGTAAATATCTTTAAGTGATGCAATGGCGCCATGGTTTACGAGGCTCATATGGCACATGTGCCATCTTCTCTGGTCTAGTGATAATTCAACAGAAATATCTGACAGAACATTGGAATCGACCAATTAGAATCAAGCATTCCAAAGAGCTGTGTGACTGCAAACTTAGCTGAAAAACACGAGATAAAGTCTGGCTGGTTGGCAGACACCATACTGTCGAGTGGTTTCAGAGTACAGGCACTTAGACTGACTGTATTTTTGGAGACTTTGCCATGGCCCCTGACACAGTGTACAGGGAAGGGTCTTCAGACCACTGAGAGTGCATGGAAATAAAAACAAGCATTTAAAAAAAGCCTGTCTGGAAACGAATAAAATAAACCCGCACCGCTATACCTCTACAGCAGAAGCAAAAACATGTTAAAGCAAGCTGGGTTGGGGCTTTTTTAGATTCCCATTGAGTAACGTGCTGCTCCGTCAACCCAGTCCGAAAGTTCCTCGGGGACCCTGTTGCATCCAGCTCCAGCCCTTTTCCAAATCTAAAACCATCCAGGCTTTTCATAGCTCACAGTGTATCCACCCAGGTCAGATTCGAAATGGCAAAACAAAACAAACCCTGGAAGTTTGCTTTGAGTTTTTCAAGAAGAGTTTGTTTTCCAGGGGTGCATGAGAATGCCCTGGAGAAAGAGCGAAGGGGATGTTTCTCGTAGTCACTAACAGCGGCCCAGTGAGACGCTGGCACTGGCAGCCGGCAGGCCATCGTGCCCCAGTCACACAAGTAACGAGGAAGGTCAACCTCAAACATTTTCCCATGAGCTTGCTGTGCCATTCTACACACAAACGTCCAAAACTCAAGAGCCACTGCCGTCACTGACGGTCCCTCGAGGGACCCAGCGAGGGCTCACGATGGAAAGAAATAAAGGACTTTCTAGCAGCCTCTCAGACAGCTCTAAATTCCTCATTCCACAAATATGGCACCCATAGGACTGCTCACAGACCTGAGAATAATTAGAGAGGTGGGGAAGAGTGAGTGTGTGATGAGTCCAGAGATGCAAATCAGCTCCTTTTAAGTACAATCGCATGTGTAATGTGTGTCGGACATGAGCAGTTTCCCGGCCCATTGATTCTGACAAATAAATGGACTTGTTCTCTGATTTCACAGATATCCCGCCGCTAACTTTCGGTTCCATCAAAGTTCCTAGGCAACAGGGAAAATATTGTCACAAATTCTCCTCCCTTGACACCAACACCGCTTACCAAATGTATTAATAGACAGATTGTGAACACAGGCGAAGACTTGGAGAAAGGTGAACTGTCATCATACGTATGTCCATTTTTTAAATTAACCTTGAGATACTGGTAAATTTAATACTGACCATGAGTCATGCACTTGAATGATGGCTCATTAATAACATACACATGGCTAATATAATCCCTAGCATGTCTATATTGTAAAATAATAATAATACTATAAATAGCATATAACATATATAACATAACATATATATAACATATAAATACTACTACTACTATAGTACTACTAATAATACTAATAACTAACTACTACACTGTAAAAAAATAATGATGTTTTAACTTAAAAAAGTAAGTAACCTGGTTGCCTTAAAATTTTAAGTTGATTGAACTGGAAAAAGTGAGTTAATACAATAAAGGAGAATGGTTTAATCATCAGAAACTCAAAATGATATGTTATCTGAACTAAATAAATGATTTAAGTTGATTTGACAAAAGAAAAAATGTTGTGATTACTACACTGTAAAAAATAATGTTGGTTTAACTTAAAAAAGTAAGTCACCTGGGTTGCCTTAAAATTTTAAGTTGATTGAACTGGAAAAAGTGAGTTAATACAATGAAGGAGATTAATTTAATCATCAGAAACTCAAAATAATAAGTTATCTCAACTAAATAAATTATTATAAAGTTGATTTGACAAAAGAAAATATGTTGTGATAAAAAATCTTGAAAATATTTTTTTACAGTGATGATTATTATTTACATATTTAGTTTACCAATACTCAACCTTTACTAAAAAAATAATAACAACCATTTATCCGTCATGATTTAATTATCATCATTACATTTTTAGTTTACCAAACCTCAAGTTCTCTTTACAATAAAATTACATTCATACATCTATATTATATAACACATTATTATTATATCAATTATTTTATATACTACTTTTATATGCTTTTTTTTAAACACTAATTAATTTTTGGGTAACACTTTATTTCGATAGTCACTTTAGACATTCTACTAACTATGAGTAACTTTTCAACTACATGTTAACTGACTGTCATTAGAGTATTAGTAGACTGTCAGCTTAATATCTGCTAACACTTTATTTTGTTGGTCCCCCAACAGACATTTAACTGACTATAAGTAACTTGGCGACTACAAGTAAACTTATTCTCCTAACCCAAAGCCTAACACCTAACCATAACCTGACAGTCTATAATATACTAATACTCTAATGACAGTTAGTTGACATGTAGTTGAAAAGTTACTTATAATTAGTAGAACGTCTAAAGCGACTATCGAAATAAAGTGCAACCAATTTTTGCTCTTTACTTGCACATTCAAACTTGATAAAATAACATATTTAAATCAGTGGTTCCCAAAGTGTGGGGCACAGCTCAGGTACTGCTGGGGGGCACAGGAGATCAGCAGAATAAAATGAATAAAAAATTGTAAAAAAAAAAGAAAAAAGAAAATGGCCATCGCAACAGCGCTCAAGTGCTTGAATAGCAGTTGGCGCTCTGCCTGTACAAAGCGGCACTGAATGCCAATTCCACTGATTCATTCTTCTTCAGACCGTAGACTTATTGTCATCGTCTGAAGAAGCCAAACATAGGAGTTGCTTGCCATTCAGCGTAAGATAACGTAGGCTACAAGAAGCTGAGCTTGTTAGGCGCTGTCGAAAGAGCTCACTGATTATATATTGTTCATCCAAAGCATCACTGAATTATATTCTCTCTTACTGATATATATTTTAATGATTCAATGACATTACACATACATCAATTCATAAATCTTTCCATTTTTGAACATTTTTGTGAAATGACAGATTTTTTAATGGTTTAAAGGGGGGCCTGAACAAAAAAGTTGGAGAACCACATACATCTTGCAATTGCTACAAGAGGACCCCAATCCCTCCAAGATTTTGTGTGCATGGATTTGACTAGAAGACTGCAGGCCCTCTTGACGTGCTAACACAAGCAGTCTGCTGTGATCTGCGGTGAGCAATTTTTAGAGCCAAGCAGAGCTCTGATTAAACAAACATCCCGTTTTTCACAAGCCTCAGATTCTCCAGTCCTCCATGCACTGAAGCCACATCTTAATGCCTGCAGGACAGGTTGGTTTACACTAGGTTGTAAACGAACCTCTTGGGTTCCCATTTGAAGCAGTTAAGCTGAAGCTCTAAATGCGTGGTAACATCAGTCTAGCTGTGTTTTGGCAGCATGGAGGGCACTGATTTACTGGCTAAGACTATCTCAGTTAAACATCTCCCCATCTCTCTCCACAAGCGATATAAATCCCAGCCTTTAGGGGATGTGGATGACTTTACCTGATGTTCAAGAAATTGGACTAAAAAAGCAAGGCTGTCAGCTAAACGTGTTAAAGGGGTCATGACATGGATTTTTCCCCCTTGAGGTTTTAGAATTTATTTATTCCCATTTATAATGTTATTAAAGTGCTTTGCAAAAACAATTATTTTTAACTTTCATTCTGATCCTTTAAAACTTGTCAGTAAATGGCCACTGTTATGATTGGCTAACGTCACTACATCGGAAACACCATCAACGCCCAGTGTTTTGAAAATATTATTTATATAAAAACCGTCATTTACAGACAAAGCATTGAAATCATTTTATGTGATAGTTTGTGATCCAACTTCATCAGTCCAGAAATTTTTTTTTTTTTTTTTGTGAACTCTCCATTACACTGTGCTTTGCTGACAAAACAAAATGCTCTGAACAAACATATAGTCCTCTGACGGGATGTGGGACGCCATTAAAAGAACATCCACTTGTTTTTAACGTTGGGATCCTTCTGAAGTCTGTACAGGGACTAATGAGCTGTTTAAACTGGATGTGTAAAATCAAACGTCTTTTACTCTTCCATTTGTCCAAGTGGAGCATTTTAGTGCACTGTAAACCCTAATGTTGTCTTTACTTAAACAATCAAGTGTACTTGACTAAACATTACTTAAAATGTTGCATTTTGGCCCTGTCACTCAAAAATATAAGTTCAAATAACTTATTTACCTTCAAAATACGAAAACTTAAGATTTCAAGTGCTGTGAACTCAAAATAATGATTAAACCTTACAAAAGGTCATTTTCAAAAATGTCTTAACTGTGAAATGATGATACATTCATTCATGCTTTCTTTCAAGTGCAAGGTGTCATTCTTATTTTACCAGTAAACAAATGGCTTTCATTTTACAATTATTGATCGTACTGGAAATAAACTGATGTTTATTTAAAAAAAAAACTGATACTTTAAACTTGACAAATAAACTTTATTACCCATATTCAAGTGCTTTTGTAATACTGGGGGTTGCACAATTTTCATACATTTCACGTGCACATATTTGCCACGTGCCAAAATGCATGAAAGAGTTCCTCACATCAGCCAACAACCAAGTCACAATAAAAAAAAAAATAAAAAAAAATAACAGAAATACAGCGACGACACATTATGTTGAACGTTAAATCAAATTAATTTCAAAGGTTTAAAACGTCTCTCTCTGATCTTCCTCTGATGCGATTTGTCACGCAAGCAGTTCTGCATGGCAACAAGAGAACTAATGCGCTGATTGGTGGATTACAAAATTGGTGATTTTCGCATCGTCTCGTCAGTTGCTGACACCAGTTCAAATGTGAAGACGGGACGGGAGTTATTCTTTGTGTAACATTCTCGGTAAGTACAATTATTAAGATATAAAGTTATTTTGTATGACTTTTTAACTCAGAAATATGTTTATTTAAATCCTTGCACGGTTAATAAAAGAGAACGCAGCCATAACGTTAATTAGTTCCTGGTCAAACTTTTCCAACACGTTTTATGTGATGATATGATAACTGCGATATCAAACGATTCTTTAATTTATTAGTTTAATTGTGTAATCGTGTATTTCTCGGAAAAAGAACATAGTTAACTAACGTTAACGTTATTTGAGACCAGTCAACTTTGTGATGTTTTTTTTCTGGTCAATCTTTTGACAATCTCGACATTAATTAACAGTATTTTCTTCATGACTTTGTGATAGTATGATTATTGAAATGTCAACTGCTTATTTTCTTATTTTACTAGTGAGATAGCTACATATTCGACGATCTTTTTTTCTGTGCAAGAAAGAACATGGCAGCTATGCACAGACCATGTGGGTAATTTTTCCCGGGCAAAGGTCAGTTTTACCAGTAACTTGCAAATATTTTCATGATACATTTCTGATTTTGACTTGTAAAACGTAAAGTATCTATCACAAGTTGTAAGAACATTTGTTACTATAGCAACGAGTCTTGAACGAATAATTCGTAGATTGTAAAATTAGCGTCACGCTTGTCACCAATAATTACAGCGATTTAGTCATATGGAAAATACTAGTATAGTATCAAGTCAATGCGAACTAGCAACTTTTGGTTACAAACATTAAAAATTTTACTTTTCGTTTTCAGCAGAACAAAGAAAGCCATGCACACAACTGTTTGAGCATGAATAGGCTATGATCATTTTCACTTTTGAGTGGTCTATTCCTTTAACGTGTTAAAAATATTTCTTAGCCTCTACATTTGTTTCCTAATTATAAAGCATTTCAATGTGCACGCTAATGTGATTATGTGATCTGCTCTTATCTCCCCAGTTCAACAGAATTGCTGGCAAAAAACCTAAAGCAGGATTTCTACGAGAACCTTGATAGATATAGTCCACGGTTCATGGACCTTTTTTAAGCCAAAAGGGGGACTCCTGGTCAGTAACGGTTACTTGGCTAACTTTTTGAATCAAATAAAGGTTAGTAATGGTTAATAATAATAAACAAGGTTTTGTCTTATTTAAGATAACTTAAAGGATAACTTTTACTCACCCTCAAGTTGTTCCAAACCTGTATACATTTCTTTGTTAACGCTGAACACAAAGGAAGATATTTTGAAGAATGTTTGTAATTGAACAATTTTGGGTACAATTGGTGTTCTTAGTATTGTTATTTTTGCAATGTTGGCCCAAAACTGCTTGGTTACAAACATTCTTCAAAATGTATTCTTCCTTTGTATTTAACTGAGCAAAGAAATGTACAGGTTTGGAATAACTTGAGGGCGACTAAATGATGACAGAAATTTCATTTTGGGGGAACTATATCTATATATTTAAGAGCATTCATTTAATCGTATATTCTTACAAAAGTTCTTCAAATATATTGATTAGTTGTTGGCATTAATGGAATTTTGTGTTTTCCTCCAAAGTTAGCCCAGCCAACGGAGGTCCTAACCCTTGTGATTCAAGGACTACCTATCATGCTTGGAGATGATGGTGACTCTTTCTTCAAGTCATGTTTAGTAAGTGCATCTGTTCTTCACGTGTTAACATTAAAACAACCACCTGTGCTCCCATTAGTCTAAGCATTTGTCAAGCATTTGAAAATCATGTTGATTTTAAAGCAATAGTTTCCCGAAAAAATTAAATTTGCAGGAAATGTTCTCACCTTCAGATTATTCAAGATGAAGAAGAGTTTGTTTCTTCATCTGAAAAGATTTGGAGAACTTCAGCATTACATCACCAGCTCACAAATTGATCCTCTTTAGCAAACAGATGCTCAAACTTGTTCAAACAGCTGATAAAAACATCACAATAATCCACAATTAATCCACACGTTTGCTCTTTCGACTCTTACTTACAACACCCATTCGCTACAGAGGATCAATTTGGGAGCAAGTGATGTGATGCTACAGTTCTCCAAATCTTTTCAGATGAAAAAACAAAACAACAACTCTATATATTTAATGGCCTGAGATTGAGTGCATTATCATGTTTGGGTGAACTATTCCTTTAAAATACAAATGTAGCCAGTTCTATTCCTTTAAAATACAAATGTAGCCAGTTCTTCAAATTAATAAATGTAATTTATACTGCATACTTAAAAAAAAAAAAAGTATTGTCTTTGCTGGAAACATGTACATTTTCATAAAGTCAAATGCGTACTTGTCCATATAATTTGGGATTAAGGTTAGTGCTATGTGTGTTTTTAATAAATCTAGTGCACGTTCTGATAAACATCAATTTATAAACATTTGATTCCTGATCGTAATACTCTATTTATGTCTGTTTTTACACTAGGTGTCTGATCATCGCAACTCCATCCTTAATGTGCCAGTGGGCATCTTATTTGAGGACACTGACCTTCAGCCCCCCAATTCCTTGTATTTAACTTCTACAATTGGAATAATAAAATGCAGGACCTCCCACAGGCTATGTGTCTCCTCTTCGGTCTGATCTACGAACTTGAACTGAATTACCCCAAATCACTTGGCAACACGTTTGATTTCATCCAGCGTGTGTTAATGTCAATGGGACAATATTCTCTCAAGCCTAAATTGCAGTCTCTGGCAAACCAGCTTTTTGTAAAAAAAAAAAAAAAAAAAAAAACTTCACTTTGAGACTTTAACACCACTCTGAGAATGTTCTACAAATGATTTGCAGGATATATATACCATGTATTGGTACCATTTTTACTACCTCTTCAGTTTTGTGACCCAGAAAATATTTGTTTAAAAAAAATGCCACTTTAAGACTTTAATATTTCTGACAATGTTTTGTGAGGGAAAATGGATTTAAATTGTGAAATGCTCTAAAATTAATGTGCATTAGTCAGTTTAGTACAGTACCATTGTTGGTAACAATACCTCTACAGTGTGTTCAATTACAGTATAGTTTGTACTGTAATATTGTGCAAATATTTGGTCAAAGACAGTGACTATGGTCAGTATGCTTTACTTATTTTGCTGTGATTGCATAAAGCTTAAACCAGTAAAATGTTAAAAGAATGTACATTACGTGTAAATGTTCAGTACATTTACAAAAATCTGAGACTTAAGTGTATTTTGTAAGTGATCAGAGTTGTACAATTGATATTGCACTACTTAATGTTAGATACTGTTGCCACATTTAAAGTTATGTACAGTGTGAGACTCATTTCCATTTGAAATTTTGGTCAATAAAGACTCAAAAGATCAATATGTTGTTCATTGTTTTATGTTAGTGCAGTGTGCATACAGCTTACAGTCAAAAATAATAGCTTTAATATTTTAAAATAATATTACAGTAACATTTTCATGTTGAGTTTACTTAAATATACAAGTACAATTGATATTAACACTAAGTTAAGTGAACTTTATTGTTTAAGTGTATTAAATAATCGTCAAGTTTGGTGAACTAAACAATTTAAGTCAAGTCTACATAACTACCAAGTTAAGTAAACTTAAATATACAAGTTTTGGGAGACCCCATTACTCAATTAAATTGAGGGAACGAGTTTACTCAAATCAATTGAGTTAAATCAACTTATTAGGTTTTTCAGTGTGAACTGAACACGTATCTGTATACAGTATCCAGTATCCAGTGTAGACAGCATCTTTGATTATAATGGGTTTTATTTACATTTGACACAATACTCACATCCAATGTAAGCAAATGTCAGCTGTTAAGTGACTGAATGTCAGTAGGCGGGGCCTGTGGTGCAACAATGTATAACTAATCGTTTATGTCTTGTTCTGCAGGCACCCATATGCAAATTTAGATTATGGGAACGTTCCGGGAACATTAGTTTGTGGTTCCCAGAACGTTCCTAGAACTTTTCCTTATGGTTAGGGGAACGTTCCCGGAATGTTCTCCTTACATTATAAAAATGGAACCTAAAATAACCTACATACCTACATGGAACATTTCTATAACATTCTTGTGTGGTTACCAAAAAAAAAAACAGTTGCTCTAAATAGCATTTGGACACTTATGACAGAGATAAAAATGGCATTGCATGAAAAAACCAAGTGGCATTTTAAAAGAAAATAGCACAAGCACACCCACTAAAATTAGCCTTGATATTTTAGTGGATTAAAAATGAATGGTTAAAAGTCATCACAAAAATGGCTGCCATTTGTGTTTATTATTTAATCCAATTCCATTTTTAAGTGTGAGCTAAGTGTCTAAATATTTTATGGATAAATCTTTTTACACAATATTTACCCCAAATTCACTCAAAAATATTTGAAAACAGAAAAAGGGTGTCAATAGATTTGGGAATTAATACAAGGGGGAACAGACTTCTGATAATTATATATCAGTCCAATAATCGGCCTGGTCTAATCTCTGGTTTATCAATACTTTCATCTGTGTTCACAATATTAAGTGAATTTAACACTCATCTATTCAACTTATGAACAAGTCCAAGGTCATGGAGGTAGACATCGCTACAGTCGCTTGAACAATAACAACACCTAAACTACTTAAATTCAGGAAATTCACCCGTCTTGTTTCATTTACACTGCGTAAACATGCTTCCATTACATCCGCCACCAGCAGAGCTCTCCCGACCGGCTTCCAAAGGCACCAAAACATCAAGTCAAATGATCTAGAATAAATGCAAGTGAGCTTTAGAGATAACCGAGCAAATATATAGTATTTGCTGCTTTCAACAGCTCCTTCTGAAAGCATTTATATAGGCTATTTTCAACCAACCTTTAAACCACACATAAAGAATTGTGGAATATCATAGGCAGAGAAGGACACATCTATACCACTTTCAAAAACCAACCATGAAGGCATCTTAGTAGAAAGGAAAAACTTTAGAAACAAGTTACTATTCAGACTCAGAGTAGAAGGATGTGGGTGTCACAATTTGCTGAGAAACTCTATTTCTCAATTGGCTCTAATAGGCTATTGGCTCTTTTAACTGACAGGCAAGAGTGCTGCATTTTTTTCTTCCATTCATTACTTTACAAGTGTCCTTCTCATCTCCTACTCAGAATAGAGAACAATACATACTAAAGCAATTTGATAAATGCAATTATTTCACCCAGCTCATCATATTAATACACTGTCTGATTAGTTTACCTTTGATGTGTAACTAGTTTAGAAGTTAATTGGTCAAAGGCATGGTGACTGCCTCATACATTTACCAGATTAATCCATCAGTTTATAATTTTATGACAAGATATTTTTATATGAGTAAATCAAATGGAAATAAGCCTCTGTTTTTTAACGTTTTATTCTGAAATGTTATTTGCAGTCTGTATTTTTAGGGACATTATGCTTAAAAAAAAAACAAGTTTCTTTTAAAAACAAGAGAGAGATGTCAGGGGACGTGTTCGTAAGGTCAATGGTTTGAGAGCTAAATGTCCTGGAAGAGGGATACATAATATGTGCCTGTGGGTTAATAAGGCAAGGCTATGACTGACATATTTTTCATTAACTTCGTAAATGTTGCTGGCTATGATGAGGAACTATGGGCCAAGATTTTCTCTGAAATCTGTGCTGACTTATTCCATAGTGACAGACATCAGATATACTGTTTGTTCGCAAAACACATATTATAGAGGACTGATTCTGGTATGCAAACCTTATTAGAGATGAGTCATGTGATACAGATTGCATCCAAGTCTCATAGGACAAATTAGCACAATCTACATTCTTATACGTATAAAAAGCTCAAAGGAATTCAACATTATAATCACTTCTGGCAAAGACCGTGTTGATTTAAAAAGTAAAAGATACAGAGGCCTAACAGGCTGATGATTCACAGTGGTTTCAGGCAACAAGTGTGCATAATTTATGAAAGTAAAAATCTACTCTTCGGCTCATACATTCTGCACGGTTTGGCTTTAAGGTAAACTGAATGTTTTATCAAGTGCATTCTACAGTTGCTATTTTTAATATTTATATTAATACACTACCATTCAAAAGTTTGGGGTTTTGTAAGATGTTTTATGCTTTTGAAATATATCAATTCTGCTCACCAAGGCAGCATTTATTTGATCAAAAATACAGTAATATTGTGAAATATTATTATTTTGGAATGCAGCATCATTACTCCAGTCGTCAGTGTCACATGATCCTTTAAAAATCATTCTAATATGCTGATTTGCTGCTCAAGAAACTTTTATTATTATTAAGAGCAATAATAACCATGATAGATTTTTTTTTTCTGAATTCTTTGATGAATATAAAGACCAAAAGAACATCATTTATTTGAGATAAAAATATATTTTTTTTTTACATTGTAAATGTCTTTAATGTTAGTTATATAATTTTACATTTATTTATTTATTTAGCTGATAATTTTATCCAAACAAATCGACTTACAATTGCTATGTCAGAATTCGCACGCCCCTGGAGCAACTAGGGGTTAAAGGGATACTCCACTTTTTTTGGAAATGGGCTCATTTTACCACTCCCCCAGAGTTAAACTGTTGAGTTTTACCATTTTCAAATCCATTCAGCCGATTTTCCGATATTTAGAAGAATATTAGTAACCAGACAGTTTCTGGTCTCATTGACTTCCATAGTAGGAAAAAATATACTATGGAAGTCAATGAGACCAGAAACTGTCTGGTTACTGATATTCTTCTAAATATATAAAAAAAAATGGCTGAATACATTCGAAAACGGTAAAACACAACTTTTTAACTCTGTGGGAGTGGTAAAATGAGCCCATTTCCCAAAAAAGTGGAGTATCCCTTTAAGTGTTTTGCTCAGGGACTCTGCTGTCTAACAGTGGATTCGAACCCGGGTCTCTCACACCAAAGGCATGGGTCTTATCCACTACGCCATCACCACCCCACTATAGTTTAACACATCATACTTTAAAAACGGCATATTTTTATACTAAGGTTATATAGTGTGTGTGCCCCCTTTCAAGAAGACTGCCAGCTGTTTTGTGTTACAAACAAATTTCATGCAGGTTTCATAACCAAAATCACTCACGATCTTCAGTATTCAAAGCCATACCACGCAGGCTATTCAGTCCTACATTCCAACTATACATAATCAAATATTTGCTCTTATAGGGGATTTTTTTTCCCACTAGCTAATCTCAAATGTTAGTAGTAATTCAATTGACGTCCTCTGTGCTTTGTTATGAACTTCTATTAGCTTGCAAGAGTAAGATGTCAGCTCTGAAAAATGTGAAATACTCCATTGTTTTCCCTTGACAACTTGATAGTATCTGCAAAAAATGCAATCTGATAGGTTCTGTTTCATACTTTACTAATTAGTTGTCAGTCTCTATAAGACAGCTCCCTTCACTCTTCCCAAAACACTCTTCTTGCTTATTCACGAAGATAAAACTGAAAAATCGGCATGAAAAGATAATGAAGGTCATGTAGGAGATAAAACAATTGCTTATATATTTATAATACAAAGCTACCATAAATCATGTAGACTTGGTTTCATACAGGGCTTAGATTAAGCCAGGATTAGGCCTTAGTTCAATTAGGGCATTTAAGTAGCTTTCATAAACGTGCCTAAAGAAATCATTATTGGTGTACATCTTGAGACAAAACAATGGCACTGACATATTTTAAGATGGAAAAAATTGGAAAATTGGATTGGAAAAAAGCAACACATACTTCTTTAGTTTCACAGAAGAACGTCGAGAGTGACATTTTGTGTACTAGTCCTTTAGCATAACCATTAAGTTATGCCAAAATTCAGCAGAGAAATGAAACAAAAGAGATGATGGTTGGTTGAATCACACTGATTCATTTGGTCTGTTTGATAGTAAATGTTAGCTCTTTAAAGCTGTCCATGTGATGGACTGCAGATGCCATGTAAAACTGCACAATTAGATGTTACTCACTGCAAACAAATGGTAGAGTAAGACTCATTTTCAGAGCCTTGTCTGCAAGTTAAAATCTGCTATTCCCATGAAGGCTGTTATTGGAGTTAGCAAGGACGGGAACCTCAAGGGGAACATCAGAGGTAAAAAACATACCATGAAACCCCCAAGAGATAACAAGAGTCACACACACACACACACACACACACACACACACACACACACACACACACACACACACATCCCATGCAGGATATTTGAAAAGCCAAGAACTCAGAAAGTCCCTCATGCAAAATCAGTAGATCTGTTCCAAAACCAGTTGAGTGCTGCGTAGTAGCATATGTTTTTATCATTAACAAAAAGGTGAAGGATTAAAACAGCTAAAACTACAATTTAAATTTAAAGCTAAATAAAAATGACAAAAACACAAAAAAATTATTAATAAATAAATAAATAAATAGGCATCATAATAGGCATATTGACACAAAAAGTTTTGTCAACTCTTCAAATTCTATAGGCAACATCAAATGAAGGCAGTCTAATTGCACTACAACAAGCTCAGTAATAAATCCATTCAAGATGGTGGAAAAAGCAGAGAAAACGTTAAATGTAAACATATTTGTAATTCATTCAATAACAAAAATTAGCTTAGCAACATGTTGCCAAAAAAAACTACTTTATTATTACTTTATTAAATTTTACTCCAATAAAAGTTTGAAATACTCCTTTTGAACTTTTTAGAAGATTATTAAGTATTAAAGGTAAAAAGTACTGATTGATGAATGTTTATTAATTTTGCAATTTTAAATACTAATTTAACTGACTTCAACCAAACGGTTGAGCACATTTTGAGTCACTATATTTTATTGAGAGGAGAACCTAACGTAACTCAAACTGATTGAGCCATCTCTACCATCTGGTTGTGGTATTTTATGCCTAGAAAGTTAACTATATTTCACAGTGTCAATCAACAGCACTTGTCACAACACTTCTTCTAACATGGATATCAGAAAAAAAATACATCACCCCAGCCATGTGAACTGTTTTTGGTAAAATTTTGCAAGCTAAGCATCATTTTTTTACATACACTGTAAGAGCCTTAACTTTACAAAATGATGTTACTTGGTGCTATGAAAAAACGTATATTTTTAATCATTTTTCAAAAACTTGCTCAACCAAACGGTTGATTTGGCACATCCGTTATGGTTAATTGTCACCCTCCTTATTGAGAATGGACATTACAATGCACATTAAAACTTGGTTGTAATTTAAGTATGCTTTGGAATAAAGACCTATAAGTCTTGTTTTAAAGGAAACACTCAGCAGATTATTGCTGAAGTAAAAGCACTTAAAAAAATAAAAGTATGAAAAAGTTATGGAAATTTTAAATTTACATTAAATCAAATATACTGTACTACATATTTTTTTCTTTTATATAAAATATATATTTTACAAAATATTTTTTTTCTATAAAATTACTATAAAATCAAAGCCATATATCTAACCAAGTTGTGTTCCAAATTTGAAGTCATGAGATTTTATTTAGGCATAATTCCAAAAATGAATTTAATTGTATGCATTCTGTAACAAATTAATAAATTTCTGTCCAAATACCACTTATGTTATAAAATATGGAACCTTGAGACTCAGACCTTTCTTACGATGTGTTTTTGTCAAGATTAGAAAAGGTTTTGATCATAAATTATGACGGGCAATGAAAAAGTATGTGTATTCCGGTAACATTTAGTACCATTAAGTGACATCTCAACCATTTGGTTAGGCCGATATTTAAAAAAAATATGGGATGTGTTGAAAAAATATACATTGAGTGTGGTTACTAGCGACATAAGATGATAAGAAATGCTTTGGAATGTATAGTAAAAGTCAAAGTTTCCTAAAATCAAAACACTCTTGTAAAAGCACTTTTTTACTGTCCACCACTGCTGAAATCAATTGAGCTTTGTGTGAGAAATGCTATTTGAATGACTATTTGCTGTCTATGTCGAGAATGAGTTTCAAATCATTCACTTGTGTGGGTTATGTATATCAGTTGTACACAGGTAGCTTGCCAGGTTTGGAACAAAGCCAGTATCTCCTAATCCTCAAGAACGCAAAAAATGTAAACCCGTCTTAAGACCGCTAAACTGATGTGCCTGACAAAAAGTATGCAAAAGAACCTGTTGCACATCTGCTTCCATTTTACATGCAAAAAAAAAAAGGATTAACAACCTGCTTGAAATAACAGAGCAATGCAATGAACCACAGCTTAATGTTCTGCCTCTAATGTCTATGTAACCACATTAGACGGGGACATTTAGCGAAGGGTATTTTGCTTCCATTCCTTTGAAACACACTGTGGCTGATTACAGAGTAAAAGCAGATAAGGTTGAAAGTGCCCCTGAGAATCAAAGTCACACTTTCGATGCACTATTTGCTCCAAAGAACTCAGTTTTGTTTGTTTTCGCCTTAGTCTCAGATGTTTCTCCTGCACTTAATGGGAAAATTGTTGTTGTACAGCAAGAGTATAAAATTATGGATAGCTCAAATAAATTAGACTTGTATTGTCCATCGATTGGTTTATTGACAAAATCTCTTTTGAAACTCAAGAAGAGACATTTCTCAGATGAAACATCTACAAACAAGCAGAGTTCTCCATTTGATCCCATCGCTCTTTAAGAAACATATATGCTAAATCGCTTTCTTCAAAGTTACAACTTTGCAACTTCGAAAACAGAGTTTCAAGACAAACTTAATCGCAAAAGTACACATTTAACCGGAGCGAGGAAGCCACAGCTGAATCCCTTACCTGAAGATGGGTCTATGGAGAAGCTTTCTTTTGATGGTCACATATTCATCCATTTAAGAGCACGAGTCAAGGGAGTGTGTGAGGCTTCAGTCAGACTGTCCCCAGCTGCTCCTCACATCGCTGTTTGCGCTCTGCCCGATCCAGCCTCCCTCTCTTCTTTCTTTCTCACTGACGGCCCAGTGCAAAAGGCCACGGAGGCCACATCACAGAAAACACCAAACGGCAAACTTGGAGAGAGAGCCAGGCACCCTGCACCAGAGTTGAACTCTTCACGGTGGCTTTTATCTCTCTGTCCCACATGCGAAAACGTCTGCCTCCTCTCCCTTATACAGCCACTCTCCCTTCCAGAAAAGCTGTCGAGCACGCAAATTAACATTGGCGGACACAGGGTCTGGTCAAAAAGGGGGCTGGTCCCATGTCAGAAAACAGTAATTATATCACAATCTGGCTTGTGTTTAGTGTGATGTGTGGACAAAGTTATGCGATTCAGAGCGAGGTGTGCGTGTCATGTTGAATCTGACTTTCCTTCATCTTTCGCAAATGTAACGTTTAACCTCAAAACACTGGCAAAACCGCTTATTTCTGAGCTTCTACAACTTGTCTGGTGTCAGATGAATTCATTCTGAACATACACACACAAAAAAAAAACACATTTACGTCTCACAACCGTGATTTTTATTGGGAAATGTTATCTTCATGTGGAAAGACAAACTGATTTGAAGCTTGTTGCATCACGGACCGGTTAGGACACGGTCAGGGAGAGAGTGGAAAATTGTCATGGAAAACTAAATACTGACTGTTTTTGGCAGGGTAAAAACGTTGCTAACATTATAAGTGGACCTCGGGGAGAACATAAAATGATAAGAGGAGAAGAAAGATATGACCTCTTCAGGGGAGGCTCTAATGCTTTAATCAAAAGGGACATGGCTCTTCATAGCTGGAGTGGCGCGGAGAAAAGATGCCTTGACCGTTAGGATATACAAGAGGATGTCAATCTCAGAGACTTACGGCGTGGATATAGATGTAGACGCGTCAAAAAGAGAATAAATTCATATCTTTGCGTTCTCGTTCAACTGTTCAAAATAGGCTACTTGAAAATTAAACTTAAAGGAGGATTAAACTTTTTTAAAAAATTTGCTGATAATTTACTCACCCCCATGTCATCCAAGATGTCCACGTCTTTCTTTCTTCAGTCGAAAAGAAATTAAGGTTTTCGATGAAAACGTTCTAGGATTTTCTCCATATAATGGACTTCAATGGGAACCAAACGGTTCAAGGTCCAAATCAGAGTTTAAGTGCAGCTTCAAAGGGCTTTAAATGACACCAGATGACGAATAAGGGTCTTATCTATGACCCTTCGAGTCATGACTCGAAAAAAGATTTGTTCATTTTGATGAACGAGTTTGAACAGGAGAGTCACGAACGCTCATCACAGAACAGAGCTGAGCATTTGTGCTTATAAAACTTAAACTTTTTTATTTATTTTTGAAATGACCGATTTTTTTTTTTTCGCTAGATAAGACCCTAATTCATCGTCTGGTGTCGTTTAAAGCCCTTTGAAGCTGCACTGAAACACTCATTTGGACCTTGAGCTGTTTGGTTCCCATTGAAGTCAATTATATGGAGAAAATCCTGGAATGTTTTCATCAAAAACCTTAATTTCTTTTCGACTGAAGAAAGAAAGACGTGGATATCTTGGATGACATGGGGGTGAGTGAATTATCAGCAAAAGTTTTTTAAAAAGTGAACTACTCCTTTAAGGCACAACTTTATGAAAGCTACAGCGGTGCTGGCTTATTACACTCTTAAAAATAAAGGTTATTTATTGGCATTGCGTTCCGTGAAGAACCTTCAACAATCACAGAATCTTTCCACTGCACAAAAGGATCTTTTCACACTTCACACACCGTGACCGACAGAACCTCAACCTTTCTCTTCAAGATGACTCTACCCTTAACATCATCAGGTATTATCTGGAGTATCAAGACACATATTTTTATCAAGACACAGATACAAACTGTGTCACTGCTCAGAGAACAATAGGACAGAGATCTGGTTGGGTTCGCTTCATCCTCCGACGCAGAAATAAATATGGGGAACACCATTTGCTTGTTCAAGGGCTAAAGCTAATTGCCTCAGAGCCGTTGAAATACTGTTGAATGTTTTTCAATCGCTCTTGCTGCTGTCAAATAAAACAGTTGCCATGACAACTTGCTACCCTAAACAGAAGCTGGCAATGCTTGCCCCGCCTCCGGGGGCTTCTGATTGGTCCGCTGTTTTGGTACTGACATTGATGAGTGGTGCTACGTGCAAAAGTTGAGATTCTTGACTTGACTTAACTCGACACAGCATCTTAAAAACACGTCTCTCATGTGCGAGACACTGCAAGAGACACACGACACGAGCACAAGAAAAACTATAGAAAAACAATGGAAAACTAGCACGCACTGGAATGGAAAAAACACGTTCTGTGTGAACAGGCCCTTCAACTGTCAGCACCTCGTCACACTCCCACTGAAAAAAAAAGGATAAATACGCTAGCCTCGGGGAAAAAAAAATGCTTTGGTGGACACAAGGCCTTGGGCTGCCTGAAATCATACCTTATAAACTTAAATAAGACACTATTTAAGGGGGACAGACATTTGTAGTAGTGTCCAAAAACATAGTGGATATTATCGAGTGCACTCATTCAATCCCACAATGCACCGCAATAACGAGTGCACAACCAATGGCTAGAGAATAACCATAATGCACTGTGAGAGTCGAATTAATTCCTTTTAATTATGTCTGACCAAAAGATGGCTTCCACAGCTGAATCATCCATCCATTCATGTTAAAAACCGCTGGTCCATTGTGGTTGCAGCGTATCATACAGGTATAAATTCCTATTTAATTGATTATTAAATTGTTTAATTAAGGTTTATCAGTGTTGTAGTCGAGACCACCTCACTCGAGTCCGAGTCGACACCGAGACCAGAGAGATTCGAGTCCGAGTCAAGACCGAGTCCATAGAGAGTCGAGTCCGAGTCGACACCGAGACCAGAGACGGTCGAGTCCGAGTCGAGACCGAGACCAGTGAGGGTTGATTACCTAATTTACTTTTATTTACTTCGAGAAATTCTTTTTTTTTTTTTTTTTTTTACTGAATTTACTTAGAGTTTAAAAAATATGATCAGTTTAGGGTAAAAAGGCCACATAGTAGGTGGTGTTAAAGTCCCCGTGAACCGGAAGTTGAACAGAGGGCAGGGTTTTACTCTAGCGCTCCTCCTCTCCATCTCTCGCTCATAGCAAACTAACGGTTTGAGGGGAGTGGTTAAGCGTTTCCCCACCCAAACTGTGAAGCCTACGTCATCAGAAAAAGAAACCGTTCCAGACCGGAAGTAACTTTTCAGATTTTGATTAAAGATTACGAAGGTAAAACATTTTTTTAATATATATTCACTTGCACGGATTAATTGTTCACCACAAGACTTGTAATATGCGCTAACAAAGTAAATAGGTTCAATTTTGATTTCACAGGGACTTTAAAAGTAATTTTATTACAATTTGTCATGCGCAGTTGTGCACTAGAAAATCACAAATCACTGGATGTGTCAATCAATTTAAAGAAATATTTTATTAACATACATTAATAATAATGAAAAATATTTTTAATTGAACTCGAGTGGACTCGGGAATTAGTCCGAGTCCTAAAAAAAAAAATGTTCGAGTACGAGTCAATTCCGAGTCCAAATGGACACGAGTCCATGACAAGACCAAGACCATTAAAATATGGTCTCGAGACCGAGTCCGAGACGAGTCCGAGTCTCGAGTACTACAACACTGAGGTTTATACATGCTAGTTTCCATAGATAAATCTTTGCATTGCTAATGGAGCTGCCAGTTTGCTATGTTTCAAATGATTATTAAACCGCAAGCACAAACTATGCCAAAGTGATAACCCTTCTGGTGCACTCATTATCCGAACTTACTCATTCATTTTCATTCACTCCTTCAAGTGGAGTAGGGAATAGTGAATGAGAGTATAGGGGGTGATTTCAAACAAAGCATTAGTGTTGATTGATAACTCCACGTTATAGTCTTCAAATTTATATTTCTGTCTTGTAAGGTGTTGTCTATGTCTTGTAAGTCTTGGTGTATCTAGATTAACTCCAGGAAGAACGCTCAATAAATGCATTGAACCACAAGTTGCACTTTTGGTCTCCATGGCAACAAACTGCTGTTGCTTTCTCCACATTCCAGTCCTGAAGTGCCTTCATCACCTCATGATTAACAACATTTGTTCCACAATACAAATGCACTTTTTATTGAATATGTTGCTGCTGCAAATTAAAACAGCTTAAATAGGTGTCAATAATCTCACTTTCAGAGACAGACGTAGTATGAGACGTCTCAATTTTATTGCATTGGCGTGTTGTTAACTTTTAACTTCTCTTAACATTTCTTACACTTATTTGGTGTAAGAAATGCCCTGGGGCCTATAACATGGGGTTTAGGCACTATGAAAGTGGTTTGGCTTTTTGCAGTGTTCATCGCCATAATAACTTACACTCCACGGCCAACCTGGTCCAGGGTAGGTTATGTTCCAGGTAAGAGTTTGCAAAACGAACTCGAACCAATCAGCTGTGAGCAAAGGGTCTGACACGATAAAGTCACTCCACCTGTTTCTACTCCAAATTAAAGGTCACTACATAGCAAATGATTTTTAAAGACAAAATCATGGCTTTTAGTAAACAAATTTGTATGATTTAGAAATGATTTCTGTAATTATTATACCCTTAAACGATCTCACGTGTACAATTTCAGTTCATCTATTATTATTACGCAGATTTTAAATGAATACGTATATAAAGTTAATAGGTTTAGAACCAATAAATGAAGCTATAAAATGACTACATGTGAGCTTAAACGTTCAATTCTCTCTATACGTTTATCAACTAACTTCACAACTTTTACTTGCACTGATGTACAGTAACGAGACTTTCTTAATTTAGTTGTCCTCTTTCATAGACGGCTATTTTCTTCTTGCTGTGTAAACTTGTTTAAATGTGCTACTTCTCTCGCGAGAAATTAATTTCCATGAGTTTTGAATGAGTTTCACTCTTTCTCTGCATGTGATTGGCTATTCGCTACCGATGTCACACCTAAACTCACGATCAAAGCCTGAGTTGACAGAGAAAGTTGATGATCAGCATCATAGTATCAACAAAGCCTGGTTGAATTGGTTTGGTTTTGTCAACTCGAAACTAATCCTGCAACCCTGAGTTTGTTCAACTACCATCATGGTACAGGCCCCTGGACATGTTGGTTTTGGCCTCATCATCAGCTGCAGTCATGTACTTAACCCTTATGCTGCATTAGGGACATTTTTGGTCTTTTGCAGTTTAATTTCTTTGACCATTTTGGCTGTTTTAATGCAAATGGTATGAAATTTGGCAAAATTGTGACTTTTTGGATACATGTAAAAAATGTGATCCCATTTTGCAAAATCTGTATAACACACACTGTGTTGATCAAATAGTAACACTCAGCACCATAAAGACCAAAAATGGCCCATTGAAACCCATTAAAACGTTGTTTAAATCCGAGGCTGTCAGTAATACATGAAACATGATTTTTGCACAAACATCCTTTCATTTTGAAGCAAAAGCATTATATTTGCATTATATAGTGTATTCCACCAGATGACGTCACTACATATTTATTCCCTATGGGTGGAAATGCACCTTATTTTAGGCAATAGGCAATGTTTAATAGGTGGCCATTTTTGGTCTCTAATGCGCTAAGTGGGATTTTTTTTTTGCAAAGTGGGACTGTGATAATCCAAATCTAAAGTTTTCTCTTTGCATTTAGTTTATTGAAAATAATTGAATTTTTGTGTTTTTTCCTCTTATACAAATCGATGGTTTCGCAAACAAAACTGGTAATTAAAGGGTTAAAATCCTGAAATTGAATACATTTTTGGTAGTTATGATGAGGACTGATGCTGGTTAAAAGATTTAACTTGGTAAAAGTGGAAAATAATAATAATATATAATATTTTAGGCAATGTTTAATATGTGGCCATTTTTGGTCCTTAATGCACTCAACGGTGTTAAAAATCTAATGCAGCACAAGGGTTAAATCAAATCAACACTGTATGAAACACCTGTTATTCACAACGGTCCGCTAATGACCTCACATTCGAGTAGAGTAGACAAGTTTGGATGGGAAAGGGCAAAACACACAATATGTAGTTCCTTCAATGCCCCTGTAGATGGTGATATCACTTATTTTGTAGCAGAAATAAACCACTGCAGAAAAAGTTTGGTGCCATGCAACATGCAACAACTAATTGTATTACTCATCACAGATGTATTGGGAGTAACATGTACATATATTTATTAAAAATGTACTCAAGTAGAGAGTAAAAGTTGCTAATATCTTTGACACTCAGTAAAACTACAAAGTAGCCAAAAAGATACTTAAGTACAATAATTAATTAGGCTACATTTACATCAAAGAATGGAATGGGCTACCAGACAATCTAAAGAACAATGCTGATTTTTATAGCTTCTCACGGGCAGTTAAAGACTGGCTTTTAGATCAACAGTCCTGTTCACACTAAGGGCACGGGTGTTTTGGCCATTGGATGATATGGTGGGTACCATCTGATGGCTTTTACATTGTATTGTGTTTTTGTATGTAATATTGAAGGGAAAAAGAAAACAAAACATTTTTTTTTATTGTTATTTATTTTGTAATTTTTTTATTATATATATTTTATTATTTTTATTATTTTTTACACTTTCTATACTGTGCTGTCCTAGTAAATTGTATTTTTATATTGTATTAAAATAACCATCACTGTTACATAATTTTTCTATGTTAATTGTTTTTGTTATTTAATTTTATCTTGTCATGTGATTTTGTTTGTGTAGGACTACAGATGGAAATTAGCATAGTGCTAAATCTGGTGCAGCCATCTTTTCAATGTAACTGCACACTGTCCTGTTATAAATAAAATAAAATAAACTCAAATACTTCACACCACTAGTTACTGTATATCTCAGATTTTGGTTTTTAAAACGATTGGATGTGAAATGCAACGAGTTCATATTGAGATGCCTTGTTGAAGATTGCACAAGGCATCTTAGCAAATGTGAGCACAGTTTGAGACATCACTGAGATCTCTTCTAAAACTCTACAGGAGAACCACGAGATTACTATGGACTTTTTTTTCCCCCAGGAGAAAAAGCAAGAGACTCTCCAAATGATTGCCACACAGTCTAGGAGAAACAATTGAGACGTTGAATCTCATTTGTGATTTATTGGGAGAATTCTCTCTGCACTACTTCATAGTATGTGTCATAATCGCAGAAGCTTGTGACCTCCCACACAAAACTGCTAAAGTGTGACTACATTTTCCTGTGGCTACAGAAAAAAAAAAAACGGTACGTGAGATCATTCAGTGCAACAAATCTCAATGGTCTTCGCTCTCCAGAGCCATATGGCCCTGCAATGATTTCTGTAAGTGACCTGAATGGAAACAATGTTGTGCTGTGCAGATAAATGACAGAATCGTTCTAGTGGGGCAGTGGAACACAAAGTAGGAGTTTGAGACAGCAAGGCGTAGGATTAATTAGCACACGCAGGCTAACGTGCCGATAATTAGTTTGTATATGGCGCATTCTGTTAAGACTGAGCTCCGACTGAAAGCCCTTGGGAAGCATGAGTCATTCCCCGCAGGAGGCTGAGGAAAACATCACTCAGGACCCTTTTACATCGCTCGTGCCATTATGAGACTAAAGAGTATGTTGCTAGTGGTAACAGCCCTTTTGATGAAATTCCTTATGATGATATTATGAGAATTGATGTGACATTTAAAGTAAGCATGGAACTTCTTATTAAAAAATCTGCACACGCATAAAAATCATTTATGCAATTCAAAGTGACACTAAATACAACATAAGGACGATGTGAAGGCTTTTCAGGTTGTGTTTTTCTGTGTTTAATTGCTTTTGACTGAACATTTAATTAATGATCTTTTATCAAAAAAATGACACAAATGTAGCTGTTAATTATTAAATTTGAAAACACATAATAATATAATTTAAGCACATTTTTTTTTTTGATCTTAGAGACTTTGCAAATGACCCTTCGCATGGAGTTTGATTGACAGGCGATCTGACCAATCATACACCGAATCCGCCGAATATATATATATATATATATATATATATATATATATCATATAATGTATATATATATATATATATATATACATTGCCCAGCCATACATTAAACATATCTGGGAACTTTATCCTCTAAAAATAAGAAATTAATTTTAGTCCATTTGACTGTTTTGAAGTTTGATTTTTAAAAGTTTTTTAAAGCCATATGATGTGAAATTTAAGTCATTTGTCACTATTAATCTTCTCATCCACTGTAGCTGAAATCAAATATGACAGCAGTGATGTCAATATTTGATCACAAAACACAAAAATCTGCTGCAATTGTCAAATGCCAGTTTTTGTAGTTCACAGCTTTTTTTGTTTGACGGCCATTTTTGAGCATTTTCAGACTTCAGGATAATTGCTTGCAGGGTATTATTCAAAAACTCGCCTTTTGTGTTCCACAGAAGAAAGAAAGTCATACGGATTTGGGACAGTATGAGAGTGAGTGAATTATTTGTTTTTGATCTACACTGTAAAAATGAATATGCTTTATCTAATCAATAAAATTGTGGCAACAGATTACAAGTAATATTATTTATTAAATTGAACAAATTAGAATTGAGTAATAGTTAATCAAATTAACATTCTAATTAATTCTAATTTGTACAATTTAATTAATAATGTTGTTTGTAATATGTTGCCACAATTTTATTGATTAGATAAAGCATATTATTTTTTTTCAGTGTATTCCCTATTATATTCTAAACGAGACACCTTTGAGAAATAAAATTTTCCTCTGGGTTGGGTAAATTCACACTCTCTTATCTCTCTCATCTCTCTCTCTCTCTCTCTCTTCTCGGCCGATCAGGTTGGGTAAGTGACATTGAAATTACTGCAGTACCACCTAGCCAGTCGTTCTTTTAGCTCTGACAATTTCAGATGATGTCACGTAAATAACAAGAATCCAAAATGTGTCGCATTGAGTTAATAATGACTTTGTTTGTTTGTTTCCAGAGCCAACCATAGCAGTTTTGTTCCAATCTAAAACTGATAAAGCAGTTCTAATTTAACCTTATAGCCTCACGCTGTGATTCATGTTGCTATAGCAACCATCATATGTGAGCGTGGAGCGGATAGTGCTCGTATCGAGAATAAATTTGTTTTTGTTTTCTATTCACTTCTGTTTCTTTTATCACTCACAGCCAGCTTTTTGTGCTTTGCAGCTTTACATGAGTTATAAAATGATTGCAAGGCAGGCGATTGTTGATTTTCTATTTTTGATTGGTGCTTTCAACATGAAGTGATATAGCATTGATGATATTGTTTTGTGAATGTTCTTCCTTTATTCTTCTACAATGGCACACAAATGGCTCCAAAGTCTCTTTAAGAAAGCAAGGATTTGGTTGTTTGCCGAATCCATTAGAGGCCTCGAGCATTTATTGATTGAATGCAAGAAAATATTAAAGGAGTAGTTCACTTTAAAAAAAAAAAACTTTGCTGATAATTTACTCACCCCCATGTCATCCAAGATGTCCATGTCTTTCTTTCTTCAGTCGAAAAGAAATTAAGGTTTTTGATGAAAACATTCCAGGATTTTTCTCCATATAATGGACTTCAATGGGAACCAAAAGGTTTAAGGTCCAAAAGACAGTTTCAGTGCAAACTGTTCAAAGGGCTTTAAACGATTCCAGACGATGAATAAGGGTCTTATCAAGTGAAATGATCAATAATGGGATAATGGCTAAATAAAGCGATAATGGCTCATCAAAAATAAATAAATAAATAAATTAATAAATTAAGTTTTATAAGCTAAAATGGTCGCCTTGCTCTGTTCTGTGATGCGCGTTCGTGACTCTCCTGTTCGAACTCGTTCATCAAAATGAACAAATCTTCAGGTGAGCATTTGTGCTTATAAAACTAAAACTTTTTTATTTATTTTTTAAATGACCGATCGTTTCGCTAGATAAGACCCTCATTCATTGCCTGGTGTCGTTTAAACCCCTTTGAAGCTGCACTGAAACTCTCATTTGGACCTTGAACTGTTTGGTTCCCAATGAAGTCCATTACATGGAGAAAATCCTGGAATGTTTTCATCAAAAACCTTAATTTCTTTTCGACTGAAGAAAGAAAGACATGGACATCTTGGATGACATGGGGGTGAGTCAATTATCAGCAAAAGTTTTTTTTAAAAGTGAACTACTCCTTTAATTGCTTTGCTGAGCTTTCATTTTCAAGTCTGACGGCCTTATTTAGACAGTCAACATCACGTTAATATAAAACAAACTAAGAGAGGTAAAAAACACAAATTAAAAAAGAACAAGAGAGGGAGAGATTAATCAAGCAAGGACAAATCATGGTCTAAACTGCTCTCAGAAAATTTCTCAGATGACTGGACAGCTTCTAAATACGGATGCAGCAGATAACCGTCGTACAGGGTGCACATATGGTGCCACGCTCTGGTATTCCAGTCCACTAAACTAATTGTTGAGCCGCCAGCTGAAGCCCTGTTCACTGACTGCAGTTTCAGCTCTGGAGCTCTGTGTGCCGTTGGTAGTGAAGGTGCTCATGCTGCGGGATAACCCTCAAATCATTTCAACGCTTTTTAAAAATCTGATCTCAAATAAGACAAAAATAAGATGCCATTCTTGCAGCTAAAAATGTACTTTATGTATGCAGAATAAAAGGTTTGGGGTCAATAAGATTGCTACTTATGATTATTTTATGTTTCTGAAAAAAGTCTCTCACCAAAACTGTATCTATTTGATCCAAAATACAGTAAAAAAAACAACCATTTATGACATTTTATTTAATTTATTTAATCATTATAATATGCAGATTTGCTAAAGAAACATTTGTCATGAAAACAGTTTAATATATTTTTTTGTGGAAACAGTGATATATTTGTTGAGAACAGCATTCAAAAGAACAGCATTTATTTATTTGAAATAGTTTATTTTCTTTCATTACTGTCAATTTTGAACAATTCAATCCTTTCTTGTTGTTGTCTTTTTTTACATTTATTTTAGAAAAACAAAGCCTTTCTGACCCCAAACTTTTGAGTGATAATCAATAATTTCTATATTATATTATATATGTGACAGATAAATCTCATTGAAAATAACTTTCTGTCACTTTGCTTCAAGTTGCTGTCAGTGCAAACAAAGGCTTGACTAAAAAATATTGTGAATGACTTTTTTGCATGCGGGAGAAGTTATAAGCTAAATGTCCAAACTGCTCTTTTCCCCACAATGAAAGTGGATTGTGAACAAAGACAGCTGTGATCACCATTCATTTTGATGAGTAAAAATAAGACAGAACCATAATTTTAAATAAAAGTGCACTATCCCAAACATACTTTTGTTGCTTTAGGAAACACACAAATGACAAAAGTAAATGGCTTCCAAGTAAATCATAGACATACAGAGGAAGTGGATAAAATAAACCACAGCATTCATTCTCACCACATGCAAGAGTGTGTGTGTGTGTGTGGCTTATTTCTGACAAGAAGCAGAAACATACGCTCACTTCTGGCATGTGCACGTTCACTTCTCTCGGGCAACTCCGAAACAACAGTAGATTAATAAGCTACACGTTCCCAAAACAAGATGAAGCAACACAACAAAACAACCCAAAGCCTTTTTGCTTGCAGGATGCCGGTCTGTTTGTTGATATCTGCCAATTTCTGGACAGCTTGAAATGAACACAGATCCAGAGAAAAGGAAACACTCAGTTGCCAGGAGACATCACCAGGATGTTTTAGCAAATGCCGGAGAGGTGGTACGAGGCCTGAGACAAGAAGCCCACACGACACAATGCAGAAATGTCTGGAATGTCTACTGTGCAGATATGTCACATTTTCTTTCTCACATTAGCTGGTTTCAGAGTACACACAGTAATGCTCAAACACTGAAAGTTGCGCTTATACGCTCATTCTGTTTAAAATAACTAATAGACTTAGCCATAATCATTGCGAGTCACAAGCAAACTGTATTGAGGGAGAAAAACTCCCAAATGAGAAAGACTCTGCATTTTACATACACGTACATGCTTAGGGCCATATTCACTACAAACTCACTTTTGCCGTTAAAAAACTACACAGGGAAAAATAAGCGCTGAAAAGGCGTGGCCACTTTTGCAGCTGACCTTATTGCATATGCATTTGTAGGAGTTTCCCTTTCCACACACAAAATATATGGGAGGAGAGTATGTAAATGAATCACGCAAGGTGATTTACTGAGGTTTGCGCTAATCAATTTACTGGTATTTCCACGATTATTCAACGCCCAAAAAAAGCATGTCTTAACGCTAATTTGCCCTGGTCTTAGTAGATTGCGTTGGTCATTATGGAAATGATCTGGCTGCGTCTGCATCTCATCTGCGCTTTATTGGAACTGCGCTCTCATCAAGGGCGTAACTTTGGGTCTACCATTGGGGGGGTTAAACTCGCGCCATATTTATTAATTTATTTATTTATTGAATCATTTTCTTTTGTAAATGGTAACATGCTAACTTGCCGTTCCTGTATTAGAAATACACTGTGATACTTTTATTCCCCACTTCTGAGGTAGGAAAGGGTTCTGAGCCCCACCTCACCCCAATCAACCCAACAAAATGTTAAGAAACTAGGCTTTAAGTTTAACTTTTAAAATATTAACATCACATTGTAAAAACTTAACATCCAATAACAGCATTAAAAACTTTCAAAGAGAGAAAAAAGAAAGTGCAATTACATTATCACTTTGCATGAAATACGACTCAAAAGTTAGATAGAAAAATTGTGTTTGCATTTATAGCCTCTAATAACATAAAATTCAGAAACTGAGAAAATACAAGTGTGGACTAACGTTAGTTGTGCTATGACTAATTTTTTCACTTTGCAAACTCCATGCAAAAAGAACAAAAAATGAAATCATAATAATAATAATAATATCAAATTGAGCTGAAGGTGGCAAATTCCTAATAATGTACGTATAAGATACCTAAAATACGTTGCGCATTGCCTACAGCGAAGGTGTTTTAACAACAAAACATCCACTTGCACATATTTGATAATCGGAATATCAGATCCTAATATAGCTAGCAAATTGTGAAATTCTGAATAAAAAATGAATAAAAGCAGATCATCAGTCATTCAGCTGTTGTGGCTGCGGTGTGACGAGCAATGAAGGACGCGTTTCCATGGGAACCATAAAATGATACTACGATCAATAACGGTCAAAAATGTAATATTAATTCGGAATATTTCATATTTAGCTATTCTAATCTGAATGATGTGATGATATTGGGGGGGGGGGGTTATATTAGCTGGGTCTGATTTTTTGAGGGGGTCATAACCCCCCTAACCCCCCCGCAAATTACGCCCATGGCTCTCACGCTAATTTGCCCTGTTTAGTAAATCTGGCCCTAAATGTTCATTTTGTCAAATAGATGGCCTCAGAAATATCAGACCTGAGCTAAAGTTTGTTCTTATGAGTTTTTAAGTTAACATGTAAATATAAAAAAAAAAAATGGATATGTTGTAGTGCTGGGCGATATACTGGTTCATACCGAAAACCGGTGTATATTTTCGTTATGATGTTTATTTTTTTATGTACCGCCATTCCGACGTATTCAATTAGACAACGTTCGGAACGAACGTTACGCTGCGCCGCCGACACTGTTTCAGACGGACCCTTTACAATGTTGCACTTCCAAACAGCAGTGCTTTGGTGTCACGTTACAGGGAAGGTGGATGCTGCTGAACTATAGTGTTATTTTTCTGTCAAATGTCGAGAGTGCACCATTGTAGCGCGCAACTAAATTAAAATAATGCGCGAGCGCGAATCTCACGTGTTCTCAGATACACGCTGCTCTTGTTAGAATAGGTTTATTTTCTCTGGGCTCGCTCAGAGAATCCTGCACTTAATGCCTGGTTCAGATTACACGGTTTTGGCACGATCTGTTTGACGTAGGGTGTCGTGGGGATTCGTAAACGACAACGGGCGTCGGGACGCAAGATTCGATTGTATCATCTTGTATAGTGTCTCGTACAGTGGGCGACAATCTACGTCGCGTCTGCGATGCTTCACGACATCACAACAAAAGACTAACATGTTTAATTTTTTTAAAGGTTGTCCACGACGGTTCCGTCACATGTATGAGGTTGACCAATAGGAGCACAAGCTTTTCCGTATACAACTTTCAAAAAAGACAAAACGAAAGAGAGACGATGGTGCTGACGTTAAAACTAGAAGTAAAAATATATAAGAAAACAATATTTTACCTAAAGTTCTCTCTGGAGGATTGACAGCCCGTACTGTCATCTTCGAGCAGGGTTCTCAAGTCTCACGCAATGGCCGTGAGACACACGCAATTCAACCAGTTCACACACTCACACGCCACACCGTGTATTTCTCACGCTGAAAAGGCAATGCCGAGCAATCCAGGAACTCACTCGCTACGAGTTTTGCCTTCTCGATGACAACACGGCATGCGATGACTGGTCAGGAAGTAACGTGTAGTCTGACATGTGTGACACAAGATTTTACAGCCCATTCTCACCCCCAAGGCGTCACTTAACTGACGCTGCTTCAATATCTGACGCTTTAGGCGCCCTTTAGCGTCAGTTAGATGACGCCCTAGGATCGCGTGTACCCTACCCCCACCCCACACCTAAACCTAACCGCGTCCTCTAACTGACGCTTTCCTTTAGCGTCAGTTAGATGAGGCCGTAGGATCGCGTCATGTAAGTGACGCTAAAGGGCGCCTAAAACGTCAAATATTGAAGCATGGTCAAAGGTGACGCCTTGGGGTGAGAATGCGTTGGATTTTAGGAGCCAAAAATCGCGTAATCTGACACAGTGACTATCGTAACAGACAAAAAAAAATCGTGTAATCTGAACCAGGCATAAAACGTGTTCAGTGCAATCGCGAATCTCTCCTCTTCCCCAGATAACAATTTTAGGTTATAAAAACGTTTTCATAACGTTCCCATAAACGTTATTTCTGAATGTTCTAGGAACATTCAAAACGTCCAGTTTTTTTAGACGTTGTATCAACGTTCTTGCTTGCATAAGAATGTTATTAGAACGTTAAGAAATAACAATTTTAGGTTATACTGTGCGCTAATCTATTCTACAATATTAACTGATGACAATAAAATAGACCATCCTAAGTCAATTTATTGCAGTAATTCCTCTCTCAACCAGTAGAAAATGCTTTGAACACCTGATAAACATCATAAACTGGAAAAACCAGCTTAATTTTGGAAAAAAAAAAAAAAAAAAAAAAAACGTGATATAAATTTTTGGTCAAACTGCCCAGCACTAATATTGTGCAATTTCATATTTTTCCCTATTTTATACTTAAAAAAGTCAACTTTACTTTATAAAATTGCCCATCCCATGTAGCTTTATGAGATTTTCCCCTACCTGTTGGGGCAGAGTGTGGTAATCTCTGATTCGCTCCTCCATGTTAATTGATAATTATCTGATTAGAGTATATAAGTGCTCTGGGTATATTTGGAGAAGACACACACTCCCTGTGGTATAGTACCTCCCTTGAGTGTTTCGTGACCAGGATGTTCAGTATGTTACTGACTTCTTTCTCATTTGTTTCTTCTGCATTTCTTATTATCATGTCGCATAAAGTTTTTGTTGTCGTTTTTATATTTGTTTTCCTTTATTCTATAGACTTCTGTTTATTATTATGTATGGTTATAGTATTTGATAAATGAAATAAAACAAACTGCAATCATTAGATGTCGGTGTCTGATTCCTTTTATGTTGTGGCTTTAAACAATTGGGCCGGAACAAAAAAAAATTGTGTGTATATGTGTGGCTTATAAGGACTTATTCAACAAAACAATGATGTTGTAATAAAATTTTGTACATAAATTAACCATAATGTAATTTATTGACATTAGGTTTGTTATTATTGCTTTATATTTCTCATATTTTATATGTCTCACTCACAAAATGACAGAAAATGTTTTGTCCCACAAGCCTGTTGTTTTATACACCGTCTTTAAACTTCAACAGCTGGCACAACACAGCAGGAAATAGCTGAATGGCTACTCGACACTCGTTATATTATGCTCTATTCTTTTCTATTGTGTTTTCAGAGAAAGAGTGCCAACACAATGCCACCTCTTACATGAACAACCTGTGCACAGCTCTTTACACTTTCACATTCACTCAACACCCTTATGGACCATGTTGCTCTAATGTAAAGCTCAGTGCAAGAAAGCTCTGAAGTGGTTTTGCTGAAACCACGAATAGTCTGTGCATTTGAATTTACGAGTAAATAACTCAATGCCACGTTAAAATAATCGCAATTTTGCCATAGTCATTAAAGCAAAGATTCCAAAGGGAGTTTTTGCAGCAATGCCAATCGGTTCTTAAAAGAACCATTTATCTCACTGTGAAGAACATTGTAATAATCTATTCTAAAGAACTTTTTTTTTTTTACTATAAAGAACTTTTTGTGCAGTGGAAAGGTAAAATGTTATAGAAAAGGAATTAAGAAGATGGAAAAAAAGTCAAAGCAAACGTGAGATTTAAAAAATAAAACACAACTTTACTTGGGGGAACAGCAAACATTTCGGTCACAACATACATTTCCTCAGTGCCTGATTCTTTTGCGATGGAATGATTATATGGATATTTAAGGTTCTTTATGGAATTATAGACACATAACCTTTCATTTTAAGAGTGTGTTGTCCGATTATATATTTAACGAATAAGGTTGGTTTCTTGATGTTGTTTTTAATAGAATATATATGCTTCCGTGAGTAAAGAACCACATTACATATATTAATGTTTTCAATAACCTTTATTTTGGGACAGTTTAATGGGGGCCTCTAGTGGATACATTACTCACATCTGAAATTTGTAAAAGGATCCTTTGCTTTAACAGCATCTATAATGTATGGTGGTCTCACTGATTGAATGACACTAAACTAAAATACATTTAAATGAAATGTTTTATTGTTTAGTGTCATTTAATCGATGACACTACCATACATTATTCATAACAGCTTGCTGAACACTAAGCGCTTAAAGCACTGCTATAATTAGTTTGATTGATTCTCTCCTGCATTATATGGTGTCAGTTCACGCCATTGTGGTTGAATATACCTTTCACACTACAAAACAACCAATGGGATCTCATTGGTTGGATCTCATGAAAACATGTTCATGTCATTTTAAAATGAAAAAAGTGAGACTTTTTAGAGAATTTAGAGACCATTTCCATTGTGACAGGCATACTTGACTGTAATCTGAACATTTAACTTTTGAGATTTTACATTTGATTTTATTTTTACACAATATTTTTTATTGAGATTAAGGTAGAAACTGAATGGGACATTTTACTTTTGATCTGTTTTTACTTTTTTTTAGTTCTCATTCTCAAAGCTGATTCTCATTATTACAAATTACTGTAATGCAATATACCTGTATTTATGTTGATCAAATATATATTAACCAGCATCAATTCTACAATTTATTTTATTTTTATTTGTTTAACCTTTATATAACCAGGTGAGCACGCAGAGAACACGTTCTCAATTGAAACGGCGAGCTAGCCAAGATAAAGAGAAGGTGCAAGATAACAAATTACACATTAAATACATTAAGTTCTCTGGGCAATAGAATAAACAAAACTATATCATATTTTTTTCCACAACTCATTGTTTACTTTTTCATTTTAAATTAGAATTTAGGAGGACATTTCATGAAAATAATGTCAAAAACTCACAATAGTCCAAAAGAATGCTTCGTTGTTGTCAAGTTAATTATAATTTCTTGTTTTTTTCTATTGATTTTGGGGTGAAATGTCACCTGAACTTGTTCCTGGCAGGTTTTTGATTCCCCCAATTACAGTAACCACTGTTTTCCACGTAAACCTCTCACACCTTCAGGACATGACGGATTTTGACACATGAATTACCAATCAACACTTGTTTCCTGAGGTGAATACTGATGCAGAAATGGCATTGTCCTGTCCACAGATTCTCTGAAGCACACACGCTGTGGCCCGCCTAACTGACAGTGGAGGACTGCTTTGAAGGAAGGCCATTGTTAAATAGCACCTCTCAACGTGCATTACATAAATGTGGGGCTGTTACTGAGGGCAGGCGAGTGTTTAGCATCAGAGGCAGTAATGTAGGTGTGTGTGAGGGCCACTTCACCTGAACTACTGCTCTGATTGGCCTGCACACAAGAGCTTGACAGAGGTTTCCACATAGATAAGGGCCAGTGAAGGCATCAGGGCCATTCACAGTCAGTAATGCTTTGTGTGTGTGAGAGATAAAATGCATTGACACATGTTTTATTTATGCCTTACTTTGAACACTTTGGCAAATATTATTAATTCATGATTATTTAGGTACTTAAGTACCATATTAAGTGAATAGCTGAATAATCATGAATTAATAATATTGTGTAATAATATGAATTCACAAAAGGAATTAGCATTGCTTGCAAGGCAGCAAAGGAATATTGTTAAGGTTTGAGGAAAGGGATTTATCTTTGTTAAAACATATAAAATAATAAATATTAATATTTTTAATAAATATAATCAATATGTAATAAATAATGCACTAATAAATAATAAATCAAATCGAATAAAACCAAAAATGGTGCATTTGAATTTTAGTTGTGCGTCATCAGTGGCGCACGAGATGCATTGATGAAGTAAGAGTTTTTGCATTTTAATGCACTGCTGCGTTGTTTATTCAAAACATTGCCAAAATACTTGCGCTAGACGGGTGTAAAGCCAAGTGACAAAAACTGAACTGAACTGAATGGATATTTGAATTGACTATTTTACCCAAAATAAACACATTTTTGTACATGTTAAAGTATTGTGCTTTTAGCTTAGCAACATCAAACTCTATTGTAGCCCTCAAACCGTATTCACTTTATAGCCCTTACTCCCTTACTCGTAATTGTGGACAAATGTGGGCACAGAGGACTCAGGTGTGATCCTAATTTTTATTTATTATAAATCTTATATCACTGTCTTCGATAAAGTTTTGTCTACCCATTTATGGTGTTGTTTTTTATTTTGGGGGTGTTTTTGAATTTATTTACTTCAAAAAGTACCATATTTTCTATGTAAATTGTGCTTGTTTTTATGTTTTATTTATTTATTTTTTTAACTACATTAAAATATCATTCCAATAAGTTCTTAGAGTTGAAACCTAAAGATGAAGTGACTTTTCTGTCACCTGGTGTCTTATTTTTGGCTTATTTTAGAATGCTCTAAATTACAGTTTTTCCCATTCATTTCTATGGGTGCCCATTTTTGACCCAAATACAAGATTAAGGAGTTTTTTTCCCACCCACTTAACATTGTAGAATTGAGTCAAAAAAAAAAAATGTTTGTGGTCAGGAGGCAGACTTAGGAAAAGTAGCCAAGTCTTGTACCGCTCATATCAAGGGAAGTATTTTTTTTAAAAATAAATCAGATCTATTTTGCCCACATCTGTCCAGAATACGGTTTCAGGGTTAAATCATTTGTGAGTCAAGTCTCAATCTCAGGTTTTGGATGCTGCCTATGTAGGCAGTAGACAGCTCATTAGGTATTGAAACATTTCCTTTGGGACAGTGAACTACAACCAATCACAAATCATTATTTAAATAACGTAAGAAAGAAGACCAATCATAATTCCAAATACGGTTACTATGATGATGTCGTCGCTGTTGGTTACATTATGAATGCTAAGAGTTCTATCAATGTTCCAGGAAAGTTTGAAAAGCACATCCAAGGCTAAAATTGTCCACAAAAGAGTACCGAATGTTAAACGGTTCAGGCTGAATCAATAGCACAAGTTCAATACTTGGTGTCAGGGCTTTAGAACAAACCCTAACCAGAATATTTTAGGAATATCAATACAGAGCTGCCATGAACGCGTTGTGATAATCTCTTCAGCGTTCCATTCCAGAGCTGCCCCACTTCTGTAATCCGTACATCACAAGACAGCATCAGACAGCGAGGGCAGTTTGTATCGTGTGGGCTGTCACACATGGAAATGGAAGAACACTTGTTCCCGGTTGATGGTTTATCTGGATCGAGATGCTAAGCCATTTAGCAAAGCCTAATTACAGGGATGGTCTCCTTGAAGCACCATGTTCATTGGCACAGGTGAACGCGCTGGGTTGTAATGTCAATATCTCTCCTGCTCCTTGATCAGCCCATTTACTCTTGATTTCATCTGCCACCTTCATGTTAACACACCAGATCTTTACCCATTACGCAACCCCCACACTATAGAGGTGGCAACGAAACCATTAGTGACCCAGCTGGAGTGATAAGATTGCGGTTCGATTCATCCAGCCTGCATTACTTGTCATGCATGAAATGTCCCTCCAATGAATTGCTGTGACACAAACAGAGACCAACTTTGGACTTACCTTTGATATGTGCTTTTGTACTTCTGCCTGTAAGACAAAAAATGGAAGCACATTAGCTTGCATCCATAATGAGCACATGCCATGGGAGTAGGTGCTTTTACGTGTGTAAAGACAAGAACAGCATGCTCTCTTTCTTGTGTGAACAAAGCCAGGATTCTCAAGGAATCCGCAGTGATAGTTATCGAATGGAGCTGCTGTTATCGGGTGCGTTTTAGACTGACGCACTGGGACGTATTGCAAATCAATCGCTAATAGATTTGTTTAAATATTAAACGGCCTTAATAAATCACTTTGCTTTTGATTGCGTTTAATCCACCAAGAAGTTTCAAAAGGAAAAACCGTGTTCTGGATGTTGAGCAGTAGGGCCGTTTCAACGCATCCCAAAACAACACTGTCTACCTAGGATGGGATGAATGGATGAGTACGGTTGGTCTGAATAGATCCAAAGAGGCTTGAATGAGCTTTGCAGGGAGGTGATGGAACTAGACAGGGTTAAATCCCGGGATCATCCATTCAGTGACTCCGACTTTCTACAAATTTGCTTCTGTTATAGGTCACAGCGCATGATTAGATTGCACCAATGCATTTAACATCAGACTAAAGGTTATTATGTTTTAGAAGTGACCAGAACAACAGAGAGTCATTTTTTTGATGGAAAATAGGCATAGTGAATAAACAGTCAAAATATATCATTTTATTTTTGTTTCGAATAAGGTTTTCTAAAAGATTAATTATTCAATCATTAAGGCATAAACATGAAATGTATCTGTATAACATGAACTATAGTGTTTGGGTTGGAACTTGGTTTTATGAATTGTATAAGTCTCTAAGACCCCGTTTACACCTGGTATTAAAATGCGATCTGTATCCAGATAAGTTATCCGGATAATAAGTACTGATTCCATTTACACCTGGCCACATAAATGTGTTTTTGCAAAACGGATATAAATCCGATCTTCACCTCCTGCGTTATATGCAGATTTATTGGATTGCACGCCACCGAAAGCAACAGATCTGAGCGGCATTTTATTGATCATCAGCTAATTTCCAAATCAGAGACATCAATAAGAGAGAGTGGCAACAGGCCTGGTAAGATAATTTCGTTTCTTTACTTGAAGATGTGTTAACTGCGTCTGTGACTTACTTTCACTTTTATTTGCGATGTTTGCACGTTGAATAGACGCTCAGCTGCTCATCTGCGGTGATGCGTGTCGCGTGTCGCATCTGACTAGGCTATAACATGACACATAGCCTATATAACACGCTCTCACTCGTTTATTTTTTAGCATTTTTGGGAGGAGTAAAATATACATATGTGGTTTCAACAACCAGATTGCGTTTACACCTAGTAAAGATCCGGACACAATGCGAGCCAGACTACCTCCAGATGTGGTCAGGCAGATCCGATCACGATCCGATCACAACGCGTTTACACCTTGCATTAACATGCGTTTTTTATTATCCGGATAACTTATCTGGATACAGATCGCATTTTAATACCAGGTGTAAACGGGGTCTAAGAGTGTATGCTTTTATTTCTGTTTTGAATATAAAGTTTGATAGATGATTTATTATTAATTGTTGTGGCTGAAAAATAGGTTCGAATTCTTAGTTATCTCTGATGTTTCATAAATGACCCATTATTGGGAAAATATTTTTAGTTAACATCAAATTTAAAATTGACATTACATTTGGTGGTGAAATGCAAAATACGACGTCAACATTTCTCACTATTACACTGTAAAAAAATATTGTTGGTTTAACTTAAAAAATTAAGTAACCTGGTTGCCTTAAAATTTTAAGTTGATTGAACTGGAAAAAGTGAGTTAGTACAATGAAGGAGATTGATTTAATCATCAGAAACTCAAATTAATAAGTTATCTGAACTAAATAAATTATTTAAGTTGATAATATTTGACAAAAGAAAAAAATGTTGTGATGACAAATCTTGAAAATATATATTTTTTACAGTGTAGTTTAAAATTAAATCCCACAAGAATTATGTTTGGATAGTTTCACCATAAAATGACCCAATCCAAACACAGCTGATCCCAAACCCAACAAGACTGATTTGAATTCATCAACTAAAACTGTCAGTAGAAGCAAGTATGTGAACAACAACATTGCCTGATTAGGCTTGACAGTCTCATTAGTATTACATTCACACACTTGCTGCCCCGAGAGTCAAAATTCACCCACTCCCAGCATCATAGCGTACAGTGAACACACAACCATACTGCTCATAAACAGCTCTGTCATTCTCCCTCTTCCAGGGCATCAAACCAGATTTTCCAGTATGAAACAAGAAGCACTTACATTCCTTTCAGCCTAATCCACATCTTCTCCGTCTGGTCGCACTTGGAGTACTTCAAGGAGTTCTCCAGCCCGTCCGTGTCGTTGGCCAGAGACTCCATGGTTTGCACGGGCGTGTGGAGTGTGTTAAGACGCAGAGGGATACGCAGGTATGCAATTCAACACGTGTAGCGCAGAGCTCCGAGTCTTCAAAGCATCTCCGACAGTTCGAGCGGCACACGTTTCCCAGAGGGTCCTGCTCTCAGCTCCGGAGTGCATCAGCCCGTTCGAGTGAGTGTCAGCGCACAGACCTGTCTCTCCACTACGCACTGAGGGAACGTTGTCACACACACACACACACGTCACACAACTGTTTCTCTCTCTCTCTATCTCTCTCTCTCACTCCCAATGTCCGGAAAAGCAGCAGTGTGCCATCTATCACCCTCTCGGAATCTGTTCCCTCTTGCTCTTTAGCGCTGTTGTTTTCAGCCTTTCAATCAATCTATGATGGAGGCAGTCCTGTCGACTCTTGACATCTGTAATCTCATGCATTTATACCACTGCAAATACACAAACACTACCTCACTCGAAACAAAAAGTGCACCTGTGTGTGTCGCGAGTGTCGCTCCGTTGGCTGGAAACGGATCATCGATTCCCCCCTCCTCTTCCACAGCCGGAGAAACGCAGAGGGAGAAGGAGTGCGAATCGTTTCCTCACATCCTCACTAGCATCATTATCCTGGCCACCGGGGGCTGAGATTCCCCTGCCGTTCACCAGCTTCCCCGAGACGTCGTTCTTCAGAGGAATCCATCATGAAGCCGTATTTTACAGAGACTTCTCCTCCGTTGGCAAGCTGAATGAAAAGCTCCCCTGGCGACATCTCTAGGTCCCGAGTTGGCTTGGTTTTAATGAAATTAACCTGTGCGCTATAGCATCCCGCGCACGGCAGCCTAGTTTCAACACGCTCTAATCCTCTCATTCCAGCGCAGCTGCAAGGAGCAGCGTGCTGATAAAAATGTCATGATTGTTTGTGAAATATAAGGCGTTATTAGGCAGGCACACACTCAGAGAGACCGTGAGGGGTTTCGTAAGAGAACATGCTCCAGTCCGAGATTAGGCACCTTGCCTAATATAGCAGCACCCATATATCTCGTTTCTGTAAATAAGAATGGAATGGAGATTGTGGGGTTTTTTTTGGTGCTGTTGCAGCCAGGCATGGCTGATTTTCATTCATTAGGGGGAAGGGCACATCTCCTGCCTACGGAGCATCCGCGGCATGAATAGGCTGAATCTTAACGATCTGGGTTACCGGTCTATTGGATTACACTTTACAAGGTAAAATAGCTTAATCATTGCTGCATTAGCATAGGAACAAAACTAATTTCTCATTAGGTCATTTCATCACATAGGAATTGCCTGAAATTGGTGCATTCTGAGAATGAGAGATTATTTCTGGGCTCTGATTACTCTAAATCGTTCTTTGTTTCACTTAAAATTAATTCTGATTGGTTGCTACATGTATTCATTTTTCTGTAATAAATTGCATTAAGTGAAAAAACAGGCTCTCGTCTCTATTTTTATTTTTTCCGTTTAATAAAATTTGACATTTGAATTAGCCATTTGTTTCATGTAAAACAGTTCTGATTTATAGAAACGCATAAAATGGGACAATGTGTGTGTGTAAATAAAACATTCATATTCACTTTCGGCACTAAAATGATGAAATACGTTGCCATGGCAACACACTGCCATACAAATGGCTTTGGAGGGAATGTTTACGGTGTTGTGAAAGAATGACTTGAAGGTCTCACGTAGAGACAGACACACAGACAGACAAAGCGAGACAGAAAAGAGCTGCAACAAAGACTACTGTGCTGGGTTATCTATATAGGTCCACTTATCCCATATGATTGTCGTCATGATGATGGTGATTACTGACTGAAAAGAGTAAGTAGGACAAGAGTACGAAGGTGCAGTCTGATTCAAAGCACATCAGGGAAGCTTTAGAGCATATCAGCTACTGAACAATAAGTGAAGATTGCTCAG
The DNA here is from genome assembly GCF_988280905.1 of Pimephales promelas. Lineage (NCBI taxonomy): Eukaryota > Metazoa > Chordata > Actinopteri > Cypriniformes > Leuciscidae > Pimephales > Pimephales promelas. The sequence continues at coordinate 34,835,727 of NC_142775.1, read as the reverse complement.
GCTCGATCTAGTACGATCACCTAAGAGATTCTGGTTGTGGCAAACACTTGGACCTCCTGATTTGTCGTGCTGCTTAATTTTGTTAAGTCAGAGAAGTGTCAATGGTTAGACGGTGCACAGAGCCCCATTAAGCAAACATAACTGCTTTCAAGCTGCCTTGCTGTCTACTGCCTTTTAAGGCAGCATTGTAACCAAAATGAAACCTTGCAAGTGATTGATTTGGATTACTCTACATCTGCAGGAATTCTTTGTGCCATGCCAACATCGCTTCATATGCAAAGCACATGGAAGACTTGACGGATTCATTTCAAGCGTTACTGTTAGCATGTTGCTATGCTAACATTGCTATAGACATTATATAGCCCCGCCCCTTTTCAGAGCTGTGCTCGTTTTGGTCTTCGTCTCCCGGTTTGTATTTCCAAAGCATGAGGGTAAGATCTTACGGATTTATGAATGAACCACTCGTAAAATCTTCCCGTTCTACTGACATTCGATATCTGCTTCAAACATTACAATGCTCCAGAGAATTTCGGTAACTCTAAAATAAGTAAATCCACTTCACCAGCTATAAATATACACTGTAAAAAAATATTTTCAAGATTTGTTATCACAACATTGTCAAATCAACTTTATAATAATTTATTTAGTTGAAATAACTTATTATTTTGAGTTTCTGATGATTAAATTAATCTCCTTCATTGTATTAACTCACTTTTTCCAGTTCAATCAACTTAAAATTTGAAGGCAACCCAGGTTACTTTAAGTTAAACCAACAATATTTTTTTACGGTGTAGTAATCACAACATTTTTTCTTTTGTCAAATCAACTTAAATAATTTATCTAGTTCAGATAACATATAATTTTGAGTTTCTGATGATTAAATGATTCTCCTTCATTGTATTAACTCACTTTTTCCAGTTCAATGAACTTAACATTTTAAGGCAACCAGGTCACTTACTTTTTTAAGTTAAACCAACAATATTTTTTTAGCTACCGCAAAAACAGAAGTTAAAAAGACAAAATTCTAAAGATTGCTGTGAATAATACATATAAAAAAGCAAAATATTATTAAATACTATAATAGTTTATATATAGTACTAAAATAACACTGTATTGAATTAATTATATTTATAATCATAATTTTTCTAGTTTCATCTGACATTTTTATTCATTTATTTTATTTTTATTTATTTTTTTGCCGAGCTGGTTGCATTGCTCATTGTGAGATTCTTTTCTGCAAAAGATATATGTGATGCCGAAAAGGTATCTGAGGAGGTATCATGATTATGCCATTATTGATCAAAAAAACTGCCTATGAAGCGAAATTAATGCTGTTAATGAATTCTTGTGCTTTAGAGTTCATCACTCTTTCATTCAGGGCTTGGCAGAACCTCACATCTGATACGGGGTGGATGCGGGTAATGTGTCCCTGGATGTAAACAGCCATCAATCAAGTGTGTTAATAGCTGCAGCATTAAAAGATGAAACGTTATACCTTCACTGTAGCAAGGTTAGATGTTGTGGGAAGAAGAATACGGCACATAACCACCCCCATCACACCTCGCAGGCCGGGAGGTACCCAAGAGGGGGGCGGAGATGAACCAGTCACGGCAGCCGTGGCACCTGGGGGTATGGACAGACAAGGCGAGGGAAAAGAAGACGGAAGCATGAGGTGCAACAGAGACGAGAGGATAGAAAAAATATCTTGGTCTGGTTCCCAGACACACTGCCGCTCAGTCTTCAGCCAGCTGAGAGACTTTCTCGCAGTGCCACGTGATGGTACTGGACATCCGCTGGGGGATGGCTCGATGCTCCTCCGCCTCCTGGCGGATGGCGATGGCTCCTCCAGTCGAGGGCAGTCGGCAGCGAGTCTCCCGTTCCCTGCTCCGCCCCCATCCTGGATGGCGACAACAATGCCCACGGTGAACAGGATCGACTCCTCTTCTCCCTCTCGGACAGCAGCCACCCCTCCTCGACCCAGGAGCACGGCAGCGAGGTCTCCGTCCCACCTGCTGTTCAATCGCTCCAGCACCATCGCCTCGAGCAACCATCGGCGGCCTACGCTCCTCTGCTGCACCACGATCCCCCTCAGTAGCAAGGGCTCTCCGACAGCGTGTCCCTCCTTCCTCCCGGGTTTCGGCACCAGATGTTGTGGGAAGGAGGCGGGAATCGGCGAACATTCAAAGACTTTTATAAACGTAAAATAAACAAATACAAAAACGAAAGTAAAGGCAGCGATCCCTCACGGACGACGGCTGGCACATAAAACAGAAACAAAACATCTCTCCCTTCTCCTATTATGCTTCTGATCCTCCATGAGAGATATGAGACGGGTGCGTCACGCAGGTGTCGCTCATTATCATCAATCACCCCACCGGCCTCGTGGCGTTCTCCCCTGGCCATCGGCCTGGTCCTGCTCGCCACACACCCCCAGCACCCCTCACAAGCCGGGGGTTACCAACGAGACTGCATCTGACAATGATAGGCTTCAGCCTCTGATAAGAGAATAATGGGGTGAATCTCATAAATACTGTCTGGCTCATATTCATATCCATATAAAAAGAAATTATATACTGTAAAGAGAATATGAAGCCTATTTTTAGGACACACACACACACACATATGTAATGTACTAAAGTTATACATCACATCAGCATTTTTTTTATTAACTTTATTTATGTCAATCATTGTATTACAATAAGGTGATTAAAGTGAGATTCACCATTAAGAATAATGAGAATTATTTACAAAAAAACAACAACTCGAAAGTAAATAATTTAAGGGCAAATTGTGCTAATTTTTACCATTAAAATAACAATACAACAGGCTTCATTGACTCATACAACATTTCATTTCATTTGTGGTGAATTTTGAGCATGTTGCAAATTGGGATTCACCCAATGACCCTGATTTTTCATTTACAAACATTTGTTTTTAATCTTGACGGCTCTCAGTTCACGGACGAACATGCTTTGACGTCAGAGAACAATCATCATCAAGCAGGTAATTGTTATAATGTGAGAGTGGGTGTTTCCTTTTGGTTGTGTCTCTTAATTAAATGGAGTTTTAAGAGCCACAGCTTAGACAATGTGTTTATCCCCACGGACAGCACGACATATGATGTATAATACATTTGACACTTTAAATACATGTGCGGCTTGTGTTTAATGTGGATAACTCTTCACAACCTTGGCTTTTATTAACTTATGACAGCTTAAAACTAATAAATGGACTTGGTCCTGGACTTCTTGGAAAGAGTGCATATACATGTGTGAAAGAAAATGTGGCATGAATGTAGTCTTTAAAATTAGAATGTAATCAGAATCATTGACTGATATATGTACTAAAGATGACAGGAAAGCAAAGTGGGCTTGAATGTGAAAGATTAAAAACACGTCCATGTGAGCACAATGGCTTTTTATATTACCCACTGTGCCACAGATCCCACCAATTCCTGTTTTAAACATCCCAGAAAACATCTAAATGATGATACTTAGATCTGACAAATGATCCTTCGCAAGGCACTGCCTTAAAAACATTATTGACCATCTACGGGAAATGGTTTCTGATTTGTCTCTGCAGTTTCAATTAAACTGTATTGCACATTTTATTGAAAATCAGTGTTGTTATTGTTTACTAAAACAAATAAAAAAAAATTCCATTTGAATTCAAGCCGAATTTAAATAAAACCTAAAAATCACAACTTAAAAACCTTACATTAAAATTAGAAATGCTGATTTGGCAACTTACAGAAAAAAAATATGTTTAAGTTGAAGTGTTAAAGCTAAAGTCAAGTCATCTTGACTTTTTTTCAAAGTAGCTTTGCAGTGAGATACAGATCTAAAAGACAAGAGTCACTGTCCCTCTCAATTCAGTTCAGTGTTGATTCAGTTCATTTCAAAAACTATGTAATGTCCATTAGTTAAGAAATTTGCTCGATTCAGCTGAGCAGTTCTACAATAAACATACAAAAAAGACCAAAGTGGCGATGTTCTCTTTGATTTGATTCAGTTCAACAACACCCAAAAACGAGCTACCTCCAGCACAACACACACTCCAACACAAACTCCAACACAAACTCCACATAAATAAATATAAAAAACAAAACAAACATTGATCTGCTGAAGCTCGTCAGACCAAACGGATCGATGAATCGGATCGACTCAGGACGAAAACAAGGATCAACATCGGCACAGCGTGTACCACGAGCGCTCTTGTAAAAACTGGTTTCACTCTGAAATATCACAGATAGAGGCCGCTAAAAAATACATATAGCACCTTTAAAAGGTAAAAAAAATAAAAATAAAAGGCCAAAAAAAGTCATATGACTTAAGAGGAACTTCTGAACTTTTATAATATTTGTATGGTGTCTTTTCAGAGCTTAACGTATACACCTCAGCAGCTCAGATACTCATGCAGATCTCAACTTGGGTTTTATGAAAAAAAGAAGGTAACACTCTTTCGATGGACCACTTTTGACATTCTACTGACTAAGTAACTTTGCAACTCTGTCAACTAACTCTCATTAGACTATTAGTAGACTGTCTGCTTAATACCTGCTGACACTTTATTGTGATGGTCCCCCAACAGACATTCTACTGACTATAAGTAACTTTGCAACTAATAACCCGAACCCTAACCCAACAATCTATAAAGTCAACTAATATACTAATGAGAGTTAGTTGGCATGTAGTTACAAAGTTACTTATAACTTGTCAGAATCTCTTTAAGAAAGATTTTATCCAGCTGATGAATGATAAAAACATTGACAGCCAATCAGAATCCATCCTGCTGTAATGAGCCAAAGCATTTAAAGTGACAGACCGTGCTTAGAATAAACAGAACGATATTGTCCGCAGGTCTGGATGCTAATATAGTTATCAATCTCGGTGTGAATGGGCCTTAAGTTTAAGTCTACAGTGAACTATCAAAATCAAATGTAGCCAAAAAGAAAAAGTCATTTGGTATGTAATTTCATGTGGGCAAATGTTGACAAAACATTCATTTTGCTTAAAGCTACACTGTGTAACTCTGTAGTTTATTCCTAGCTAAAAACAAATATATGAGCTCATTAATGTATATTTACTTCGTTCAAGTAATAATGTATAATATGCCATTGAAAATACATACGGGTAAGGCGTTCTAATGTTGCCCCTTCATCTTGAAAGTACATTAGCCAAAGAGGGACATACCCGTTAATTCAAGCTTCGCCTTTCGCGTTTACGTTTGAGTTAACAATCATGGACGAGGTCGAACTGGAAGCCATGTTAATCTTGGACTACATTGGCCACCGTACGAGTTAAAACAAAATCGGAATTGAGAGGAACAGAAACTAATATTCACTGGATGGTCATATACCTTTTCACCACTAGATGGGGGTAAAAATCACACAGTGTAGCTTTAAACTCCTGCTCTGATTTGCTCTTAAAATTCAGAGCAATATTACTGCTAATATTGTTTACGATATGGATGCATTGCTTGTGTTTTCCTCAATTCAAAGTCGCTTCAGATAAAAGTGTCAGCTAAATGATTCATTTAAATGTAATATAAATTGACGTAATGTAATTACAGCATAAAAAATGACCAATGTGTCCACTATAAGGATAAGGAAAAGATAATAAAGGCCAGTAATATGCAGTAATCTCTTTTGTAGTGTTTCAGCAGCACGCACAGAGGAACTTTATCAGTCTAGTCTCAGGAGACTATTAAACCGATGATACTGATGATACATCTTTATTCCGACCGCCTAATGCAGAGGCCAAAGACTGTCACCATGGATACCTCACATGGAGACAGCAAGAGTGAAAAACAAATACCCTGATTGTCACGAATGTGGGGGCATTCGGCAGAATCTCACAGGAGTATGCAAATGACACGCTCGGTACCGTTGGTTACAGGCGCAGTTTGAAGATTTAGAAAAAAAAAAGTAAATGGAAAACAAATTAAAGCCAACAGACACATATTGAAAGCACCAGAGGCAGTACAAAAGGTTATAATGACAGCTTCAAATGCTAAGTTGTTGTTGTTTTTTTCCGCTTTTCCAAGGTCAGGGCTGAAATGGTGCACTGATGAACCTTGTGTATTGTTAGATGCTTTTTGTGTGTCACTCCACAAGTTCAATGCTTTTCTGATCTGTGTCACATTGAACAAGAGACAGGAAGACTCCACCTCTGTCTCATTAGTTATTTATTGAGGCCCTATTCAAAATAACACTAAACTTCTAGACCACTGCTGCCATTGAATAACGTGTCAGTTACGTCAAACATTCATAAGAGTGCTTATCTACCCACCTTTCTTCATCTGTAAACAAATATATAACCACTTTAAATATTAAATATTAATATTATTAAAAATAGGATTTACCTTGAAATTGCTAGTCAATTTCACAAATAATTATACAGAAAAGGCAAGTAATACGTTGTGTTCAACTCGAAATTTTGAAGTAGAAAATCTAAACTCAGTAAATCTTTGTTTTATTTACAACTTGAAAAAATCTTCTTCTTTTTTTTTACAGTGAAAATAAAATACATCTTTATTTGTTACAATTTTCTTCATTTTAGGAATTATCGGGACATCTCAGTCTAACAGAGGAATCTCAAGCTATAATGATGTCACCCAAATGGATGATGTCATTCCCGGTAGGCCATTAGGCCATGCACACTCCACTCCACATTGTACAGGGGCCTAATGCAGCATGAGTAATTTAGGATATAGACTTTCCCAACCTCTTAATTTGTCCTACATTAGCAATAGCATGTTGTGAGGTTACCCAGTGCACAGGGGAACGGTCAGTTCTGTGGCCACTCAAGCCCAGCTCGGCTAATTTAGCCTGTACTGACTTTAATTAGCATGGTTGTAATCAGATTCTGCCAGAACCACATCAGTCTGACTTTAGCCAGATCACAAACAAAGCGGACGAACGACTCTCTATTTCTCCATCCTCTCTATTTCTATTTCTGTCTGAACACAAAACTTGAATTCTTGCAAAGCCTGGATGATCAGAAACACTAATGTCTGTAATGATGTGTCATTACTCCCAACCATTTCCCTAATAGACAATTACATTATCTGTGTAGGCACACTGAGCAGGATTCGCTTTCTTAGGCTGTTCATATCCACTGTTATGAAAACAGTTTATGAATGTATCTGTTCTTTGCTTCTGGAGTGCTTAACGTCGCCCATTATTGTGATTTTTAAGCTCTTGCATTTGCAATGGTAATTTAAGTCATTTCAGTGACTCATACAGAGATTTTCTCTATAGGCAGATAGAAACATGCAAACAGAGGCGGTTCACACTTGAGCTCTGGCCAGTTTTCATCTCGACGCATGATTAATGCTTTAACGAGATGAGGGACGTGACTTTGAGCCGGTCCTATACAGTCCTGACACTCAATAATCAGGTAAAGGCCTTCTCTGAAATCATTGTGTATGCATGAAAAAAAAAAAAATATTATGATTATAGGATACAATACAAAGAAGTACAAGGCAATTTATTGAATATTCACAATGATTTTACGGAGAATAAATAATAAATAAAACATGATTTTAATGTCCTTTTTATTTGGTCATTGAATTATCTTAAAGAGTGTGTCATTAGACTAATTTCATGATCTCTCCTTTTCTAAAAGTATGAGATTCATGGCAGATTTAGAGATTTTTCGGTTAAATACAAATACGTACATTACCATTCAAAAGTTTAGGGTCAGTACAAACAATGGACAGAAATTAATATTTTTATTCAGCACGGATGCATTAAATTGATCAAAAGTGACAGTAAAGACATGTATAATGCTACAATTTTCTATACATATACAGTACAGATTTCTATTTCACATTTTCATCAAAAAAGAATGTATCCCAGTTTCCACAAAAATATTAAAGGGATAATTCACTTTGAAATTAATTTTTGATTAAATCATTAAATCCTAAAAGTTTGGCCTAAAAATATCAAAATTGAAAATACTGTGGAAACAAAGACACCTACATATTGGATGCCCTTGAGGTAAGCTAAAACATATCAAAAATTAATTTCAAAGTGAACTATCCCCGCAGCAAAACGTTTATCAACATTGATAATAATATGAAGAAATGTTTCTTGAGCACCAATTAAGCATGTGGACTCTTTTCACATTTCTGGGAGCTGTTGATATTACTGAAGGAGTTTATATATGTGGTAACAGGCGTCATATTCCTATAGGTTGACGTGGATCAACTGATGCGAGCTTGACTAACGTGACCAGCCAGAACTGACGATACGCTTGTTTTTTTTGTCATTTACTCCCAAGGTAATATAACACAAAGTATAGTGATACAAATTCTGTATTTTTGACCCCAGACGTCAGAGTGTTTCTTCAGAAATGTCTATGCTGCAAATTTCAACTAAATGTTCACACAAAAACTAATTTGCTTTTAAAAATGCATTCTGATTAATAAAGGAGGATTTCCTCATGCCTTGAGTCTTCAGTCCAAACCCTACGTGTGCATTTCCAGAGATTGACAAAACCCTGATGAATGTCAACATTCTGCGCAATCGTCAGGTGTTAAAGGTCTTCTGAGTTGCTATGGCGACCTGAAATGTTTCACCATGGAGAAACTGCGGCGTTGTACACATCAAACGCCCACAATCCATAAAACCGCAATAACTCTCAAGATGTAATTACTGTTCTGTATAATATGACTTGCTTTGGTCTGCAGTGAGTGTCATTTTGTCATTTCTGTGCAAATAACAGATATGCAGATATGTAAGTTGTAAGAAAATGTAGCAAATAAGTTAAGTGTGATTTGCCGTAAGTGAGTATTAACTTGTCCAAAAGCAACATATGGTGTCCTCACAAGAAACTTAAAGATGGGTTGGCATGGCAGTTTGAGCGTGAGGTAGTAAGGGAACGCACAAGCCATGTACGTCTGGTGGCAGTTGGTCCCTTCAGGGGACTCTTACCTCATTCTGGGATCTTTGGCCACAGGCACGTCCCTTCCAGCCAGTCCTCGGCTTTGGCCCCTCACTGAGCCCCACCTGTGCCCGAGGGCTTGAGAGCCAGGCTGCATCGCAACCATGGAGTGCACAGAGTCGCCTGCAGGGAGACACAGTATGTTCTAGATTATTCTCATGACGGAAGACCGACGTAAAACATTAATCATTTCCACGATCGTGAACCATTTCCATGTTCATGAACACACTTTATACAGATGATATTAGTTTAAAGATGAACTGAACTGAAATTTGAGAAAAGGTGATATAACAGATGTATTTTATTTATTCTCATTGGTACAATTTTTAAAATGGCAGAATTTGTTAAAAGGGATTAAATGGTACATTGAAAGTGTTGTTTTTGTTACACGGGCGCCGCCATGTTGGATTTCAACGTTCGACTACGTCACTGGCATGGTAAGCCACTCCGTTGCCTACCCGCACCAGCAGAACAGCTGTAGCTTGTAAACAGTCTGAGGCGCGCTGACATGGCTGAGGAAACAGATTTTTTAGCGACACACTATTTAGAGATGTGTACTTTCGTCAATGAGTACATGAAACGTCTGACAATGCACGAAATGTTTTATTTACACAAGTTACAAGTTCAATGCATCACGTTAACGTTACTCGAATCCTTGATATTCGGGTGAGGGGGAAAAGATCCCTGATGTATAGTTCACTGTAAAGGATGGGATTTTCTCCTTCCTAAATGCACCCTCGCCCATAGAGTGAACTGCCAGTACGCTGTTAATCTAAACAATCTGAGAAAAGTGTAACAAGTTAGCCAAGCCGTCACCTATTCGTAAAATACCCTGCTACTTATGGGGCGGTCCAGCGTCTCAGCTCGGACATCCATTAGAGTCAGCATCAGCCTCCTTCAACACGTTTCTCTCACCGAACAGCATCCGAAATGAACGGTGCATGGTGATGCATTTTTCGCCGATCAATAAATGTCCATGTTGACCTCTCTGCAACAGATCGTCTCCGTTCAGTGTCTATGCTCCACAGCGCTCGCGCCCACAGTCACTTTCCCCCAAACGATCCTGTACTGCAAGTGAAGCCTGAAACTGATCGTCCTCCATGTGGTGGTAGTTAGACACTACCGGCCTGTCCCTCACGGGCTCAAATGCGTAATCCATGCCGTTAAAAGCGCTCATTTTCGTCTGTGTAGACAGGACCTACAGCTGTTGTCTATGGCGTTCCGCGGGTCCTACCATGCCAGTGACGTCATCGGAACTGCCAGCGCTAACAAGCGCAATTTTGCGTTGCTTAAAAAAGCTATATTAATATATATTTTTTAAAAATGTTTAGTGTAATTTACTTTTAATTGTCATAAACAACACGTTTTCAACGTCGATATTTTTCAGTTCAGTTCATCTTTAAGGGGTGTTAATAAGGCGTAATTTTAGTACTTTTAGTAAGATACCAATCTTTTAACAGTATTAGATGTATTGACTTATAAAAAAAAAAATAATATAACTTGTTTAACATTAGATTTGAGCTTTTATAAATCTGATGAAGGGATGTTTATTTAATTGATAAACACTTGAAAGCTGCATGCAATAAAATCTATTTTGATAATATTTATGTTAAAACGAATAATTGAATTTCACTTCTATTCTCAAATACCGAAATGTTTAGCTTTTATATTAATAGTCTTTGTTCTTTATTTTATTACTTTTATAAATCTGATAAAGGGATGTTTATTTAATTGATAAACACTTGAAAGCTGCATGCAATAAAATCTATTTTGATAATATTTATGTTAAAACGAATAATTGAATTTCACTAGTATTATCAAATACGGAAATGTTGGTGTTGTGATTCGTTTTTCTTGAAAGTGCCTTCACCAAATTGCGTGAGAAGTTAAAATTAAAGGCAATAATTCAAACCGTGATCAGAAGGTATTTAAAAGCTCTCCAACAAGACTTGTGCGCATTTCCTCATTGCCGGTGGAGAAATATGACGATATGGCGTTCTATTAGAATTAGAATGTATAATTGTCCTGCTGAAGTTTCTAATTATTACCCTCCATTGGCATTTAGATGTGGAATTCATTAATCTCCCAGAGAATTATTTTAGACACACTCTCAAGGTTCAGTGTGCCTGAAACTCCAGATAGGAGAAATTAATTGAACTAAACGGACTTAAAGATTTAAAGGACTATTTGTACCTTATTTGCATATTTTCTTAACTGAACCAGGCGTTAAAACAATGCAGACATCGCTTTCAAATAAATGTAAGAACATTTTATTAGTCAATTTCCCTCTAATTATGCTTCAAGTGTTTTTTTTTATATGGCAGTACATGAAAGGAAGAACAAAAAAAAAAAAACAGGAAAGTGAAAGAGAGAAGACAGAGACAAGCGTGAGAATGTGATAGCATGTGTGACTAAATATGGTAAGAGAGAGCAGTTGGGTGGACACGACAATTACGGCCTAATTTATGATTCCGTGTCAGTGAAATTGGGTTTTACAGGTTGCCATAGAGATACATTCTGAAAAATCCCTGCAAAGCCATTCATCCATAATATCAAATGTTATTGCTCACAAATTCTCTTCAGTAGAGGCTGATGCAGACCACCGACCAGAAGAGTGATATTTGCATATGTAAACATGGGTCCATCCTAAATAGCCTACATGCACAAGTGTGGTCGATTGTGTGTGCGTTATTTGAGGGGTATATGTGGCAGCATACGAGTGACAGGTGTGACCGCGAGCGCCTCAATTAAAATTTCACTTCTCGTTTTTAGAAACAACTGTGTCCAACTAGCTTTTGCAGCTGAGGTCAATGGCTTGACATCTCACAGGAAAATTGTACTGAAGCCTGCAGGTGATAAAAACTGCAAAAACTGATTGAACCATTGATGTTCAAAGCCATTTTTAAAATACACATGTGGCCACATATTCTGTAAATATAATGGCAAGTTTAAACAGCCTAATAGGCAAACTAAATATATTACTTGGTGGGAACACAACTTGTGTTATGGGCCATTTTTCTTTCTGGTGGTTGCATTGTTATGTCAGTAGGTTGCAACAAATCTAAACTAATCTTAATGAGTGTGTCATTCAATCATTCATTCAACTGATTTGTTGAAAAAAATTGCTAGTTCAGGAAAAAAAAACATGTGAGTGGCTGCATTGAAATCACACACCTCTAGTTCTAGGTCACACACACTTTGATTTGATTTCATTTCACAATCTTGCAATTTGATTCAATATGGATTAATTTGGATACACTGTACACTCACCTAAAGGATTATTAGGAACACCATACTAATACTGTGTTTGACCCCTTTTTGCCTTCAGAACTGCCTAAATTCTACGTGGCATTGATTCAACAAAAACAAATTCGGGGTGAATTGAGAGTATGGCACATATGCGCAAATTATTTTATTAAGTGCTTTTGTGCATTCATGCGTTTGATGCAAAGTTGAAAAATCTGAACTTTGGCGTCAATTTGTGCCGTGTTAACCAATCAGGAGCCTAGATGCTTGCTGCTGTCACGTGGTGAAGTATCTGGATGCTTCAATAAATTATTTTGTAATATGACTAAATGCCTGGTGTGGTTCTAATGCACAACTAAAAGCAAATACTTTATCACATAAAACTTGATTTCAATGGATTCAAAGTGTTTAAGCGTGTAACTAAACTCGGTAGGCACAAATTTGACGCGCTATTTGAACGCACAGTAACTAGTAAGAATGTGTCAAAAATATAATGTCAATATTAACTTATAATATTGCTTAACTAACTTTACATCTCTGCTGGTTCAGTGCTGCACCAGGCATATTTGTGTCTGTACAAATTAAGCCTGCCGCAATGTGCTGCTAATTATTGTATATTTTTTTTAAAGATAATTATTATTAAATTATATTGTAATAAAGGAAGGTGTGAGCTTTTTCTGTTTTCCATGGGACTCTGGCTGGTGAGTCGTACTGAGTATTATGTAATGAAAATTGTGCCTTAGCTGATTCACACAAATCCTTTTGTGTATGCGATACATTAAGGCTGTAAATTCACCCTTTTTTTGATAATAATTCACAGTTGTGGGGAAAGAAGAGGTGTCTAGGTATTGCAGACTGTTGGCAGGAAATTTGATTTTTACTCGTGGCAGTTCAATCAGACCAGTGAGAACATGTTTTACGTTACCATGGAAAAGAAGAGCAACAGACACTCAAGAAAATCCTTTCAAGGCTCAAAAAAGTGCAATGGTTTTATGGTTATCCAGTAAAAGCATTCAAATGTGGAGTTAATTATGAATGTACTCGCATGATCACACAAAGTTAAAGTATGAATCCAGTCAGTGGCTGGCTTTCGACCATGGCTTACGACCTAGGACCTACTCAAGTTCAAGCAACAAGTAGAGCTGTATGTTTGAGTTGACACTGAGAATTGTTTTTCATGTCAAGATCAGCTGAACTTAAAGGGTTAATTTACCCCAAACTCTTGTTTTTGACCCAAGGACTGCTAAGAGCAACAAAGTCAGTCAATCTGAAGGTTTAATGAGAGTTTCATTACAGCCAATGTGCTCCTAAGCAGAGAAATCTATAAGGGCTAGTGCTTAAAAAGACACTGTATAAAAGTAAATGACGTACACATTCCAGAAAAAGTGTCTCCTTATCATTCTCTGAGAGAAAACATTCAATAATTCATTGATGGAATGAAAGGAATACAGAAACGTTTATGCACTTTTTCATGAAACGTCAGCCATCAGTCGCAGTTCCCAGCCTGGGTGATTTGAGGTGTGTGAGTCTCTCTGCTACGGCCAGATGGTTACACTTCAGTGGATTTGATAGAAACATCACGCCTGTTACTCACAGTATGAGTCCATTCAGTACAGATGCTATAGAGAAATTTCGTGATGTATGTTTTGATGTATGCATTGATAATAATAAAACATTTAAAACCATTTATAATTGAGAACCGATAATAATTTGAGCAGTAAATCTGGATATTGGAATGATTTCTGAATAATCATAGGCCTCACATGAATAAATTACATTTTAAAATATAAAAATGGAAAGTAATATTAAAATATTTGAAAGTATTGCTTGTGACGTTTATTGAGTAATGTTAGGCATAATGTATAAACCTTAAAATAATCATTTTCAATTCAGTTCTACATTTGTTTGTATAGTACAGACAGAGCACCACGCACATGACATGCGGGGGAAACATTTTCATATCACGGCTACGAATTAACAATTCGTTCCCACAACTTACAAATACATCAGCACATTTGACTAATTTGTTCCCTCGTTTTAAGTTAATTGTGTGCGCGATATAATAATTAGGCTATGTTTACACGGAAATGTTTCTAAAGAGAAAACGCAAAAGTGGCGTTGCGTCATCTTTTTTTATTCTGCGTTTAGACGAGCGTTTTGTGTGAGAAATCCGCGTGCAAATGGAGGCGCAAAAGTGTGTGAAATTCAATGTAGTATGCACTTCAAGCGGCTAGGAGTGCATACTACAACAACACCAAGTCCACGTGCCTGCGTACAACTTTCACTGTCAAGCAGACTTTTGCGTTTTTACCGTTTACACGGGAACGCGGCGGTGGAGTGTTTTTAAGATTTCCACTCTTGGGGGTGGTTTCACTTTTTTGCGTTTTTGAGCCTCAAAAACGCCGTCGCTGTGTAAACGAAAGGCACATCCGATAAAATATTTTTACGTTTTCACCCGCGAGCGTTCTCGTGTAAACAGGGCATATTCCCTCGGTTTACTACATCGTGGCCACGTTGTAATAATAATCGTTCCCTTGTTTTAGTTAGATCAAGACGAGGGATGAATTCGTTTGACATGGCCATGATTTACTAAAACGAGGGAACAAATTCTTATTTTGAAAAAAAAAAATCTTAAATCATGCAACATCTCAATGTGGTGGTTGCATTTTCTTCAGAAAATATGTACAGATCTAGTTATTTTTATTCCAAAAAATAACTAAATACATCTTTACTTTATTTCATCAGGTCAAGTTCTTCCAAAGATATCATACAACACCTTCAGGAGTTGATTACACTATTCTCTGTAGAGGTCATGTCCAATGCCCTGTCAGTAATACAAAGGCCATTCTTATAAGTTCTTACACTACAGACAGATCTCCAAGCTAAAGACTGTTTTCTGCAGTGCATTTGAGACTCTCTCTCTCTCTCTGTGTGTGTGTGTGTGTGTGTGTAGCTGCTGTGGCATGTGTTAATGGCCTTCATTAGCACCACATAGTGAAGCTACAGTAGGGAACAGGACAGTCACAACCGGACTATAATCTGTAAACACAGAAAGACATGACACAGACTCAGACCAAAAATGCTGTTCAACACTGAAGACCTCTAAGGAACCTTGATTGATGAAGACCAGGTTCTCTTTGTTAATAGAACAGGACTGGAATATAATTGTCTAAATATACTACACCTTGTCAAATGTCTGATTAATAGCATCCGCTCTCAAATTGAAGCTATAGAGAAGTTATAGGTCTTGAATAAAATATGACACATTAGGGATGTAATACCTCACTTCTGCCAGTGCAAAAATAGAGATCTAATTGGAAAGCTCATCTATTGTCATTATAATCATGTTCCTCATTGCTCACTGGCACTGACTCAAAGCCATGTGACAAACTCTGGCACTAGACATCTATGTTTCCGCCTGGCCTGGTAGACAATGCTCAGCCTGCTTAGTTTGTGTGGTTGCTGGAGTGTTTCGAGTAGGTTGCTAAGGTGTCGCCATGCTGTTGCATACACTAGGTATGCTTGAATGGTTTCTAAGAATGTTCAGGGTTATTTTCAAGACATGGATGGATGGATGGATGGATGAAAAATTAATAAAACATGCAAACTGATTGTCTTTAAAAAACGAAATAAACAATTAATTGGCTCAATTAATGTAGAAATTCTTCTTTAACTATATTTGTTTTCTGTCATGTGTTTCTTACCATTTTAGTCAAATAGCCAAACAAAAATCATGTTGCTTAATTTTATTTTGACAGCAAAGTTATTCTGAATATTTTACAAAATATATATTCAATATATAGACTAGTCCGAATTAGCACTTTCATATACACTCACCGAAAGGATTATTAGGAACACCTGTTCAATTTCTCTAGCCTGGATGCCAGCCCGAACTCCGCCCACAAAATTTTTTGGTCGGGAACTTGGGTCTGGACTCGATCCATTGAGGAGTAATTATGATCAGGCAAAAAATGTTCGGGCCAATCAAATTGCCAGGGCGGGCTTTATACAATGATGGACAGATGATCTGCAGGGACGTAATCATCACGTTATCAAAGAGCGCTTAACTGGTTTCCCTCAGAGATGACTGCAGCTGGAGAACTGAGATGTATAGATTCCGCTGCCACGTCTGTTGTAAAATAAATCGACAGCGCATTAATTTTAATAGACGAACAGAAAACTGCAATCAAGGCATTTGTCGATCGGAAAGATATTTTTGCCGTCCTTCCTACATGATTCGGCAAAAGTGTAACTTATCAGCTGGCTCCGATGGTCGCTAAGAAGATGGGATGTAATGAAAAGCCTGTGGTCGTTGTGGTTTCTCCTTTGGTCGCACTCATGGAGGACCAAGTAAAAGAAGCAACACTCGTTATTTTACTTCTAAAATAAGTAAGTTCTGTTGACAACTGTGAAATGCAAAGTAGTTGCCTTACTGCGTTGCTCTGATTGGTTGTAGGTCTACGTACCGACTATCCAATTGAGTACAGAGTTTTTTTTTTCCTGGTTCGGTTAAGACACGCCTCATAATCAAAGCCCAATGAAGCAGTTTCAGACTCATATTCCTACTAGAATATGAAAATGACGAAGTCTCATTAATGCAATTATCTAATCAACCAATCACATTGGCAGTTGCTTCAATGCATTTAGGGGTGTGGTCCTGGTCAAGACAATCACCTGAACTCCAAACTGAATGTCAGAATGGGAAAGAAAGGTGATTGAGTGTGGCATGGTTGTTGGTGTCAGTATGGAAAAAATGTTGCCTGGTCTGATGAGTCTCGATTTCTGTAGAGATATTCAGATAGAGTCAGAATTTGGCGTAAACAGAATGAGAACATGGATCCATCATGCCTTGTTACCACTGTGCAGACTGGTGGTGGTGGTGTAATGGTGTGGGGGATGTTTTCTTGGCACACTTTAGGCCCCTTAGTGCCAATTTTACATCGTTTAAATGCCACGGCCTACCTGAGCATTGTTTCTGAACATGTCCATCTCTTTATTGCCGCCATGTACCTATCCTCTGATGGCTACTTCCAGCAGGATAATGCACCATGTCACAAAGCTTGAATCATTTCAAATTAGTTTCTTGAACATGACAATGAGTTCACGGTACTAAAACGGCCCCCACAGTCACCAGATCTCAACCCAATAAAGCATCTTTGGGATGTGGTGGAACGGGAGCTTCATGCCCTGGCTGGATGTGCGTCCCACAAAACTCCATCAAGATGCTATCCTATAAATTTGGGCCAACTTTTCTAAAGAATGCTTTCAGCACCTTGTTGAATTAATGCCACGTAGAATTAAGGCAGTTCTGAAGGCGAAAGGAGGTCAAACACACTATTAGTATAGTGTTCCTAATAATCCTTTAGGTGAGTGTAAGTCACTCTGGCAAGAAAGCTTAACAGAAATATTTGAAACCTATTTATCATGAAAGAGAAATATTACAAGAGTTTCTAATTGTTTTAGAAGAAAAAAAAAAGCATGAGCTTGGCCCAAGTGTGTCTGAATTACATAAAAATTAAGCATTGCATAACCATTACGTAACTATTTTTAAATGCTGGCACTAGTTATTGCGACAAAAGGCATGAATCATGCTTACACACCTGATTAAACAGGGAAAGCAGCATGCAAGTGCCGCCCTCAAAAGAAAAAGCTGTTTTTTAACTTTGAATATCTGAGATTGACACCAGGCATTTGGAGACAGATATTAATCAACTCACAGAGTGTTTCATTATACCTCAGCAATTCATTAAGGAAATAAATCCGGATTTATACACGCTACAATGAGCCCAATTTCCTTTTCCTGAAAGGATAAATCATCCGTATATGGATAGGCAGCCTTTATTTTGTTGATTGGGCTTCACCTTGTGCTATAATTCCTGTCTGACTATTTTTCTATTGTTGGACTGATGGAAATTTGCCTTAATCCATTTCTATGTTTAAAAACAATCTTTGATCTTACATCACACATCCTTCAAGGAAAACGATATTACAAAAGTCTGGAAAAGGGAGGAAAAGCAATCAATTTAATGAATGCATTATCACGGATCATCTCAAGGTGAGTAGATGTTCCTCTCATGATTCAATAGGCTCAAATGTCAAATGCTATATCTAGCACGATTCATCAGTAAAAATCACACTCCCATCTTTAGAGCGATGATAGACTGCACACCGATTAAAGGGGGCTGACCTGGCCCAAAGCCTAGAGCTGCTCTTTTATGGTGGCCACTGGCCAGTAAATTGTTTGACAGATAAATATAGGGTTAGCTCAGCCATTTAATCATTTCTGTATTTCTTTCAGTTTCCAAAACACTTAAAGGTGCCATCTGACATAATAAATCAAATCCTACTCCAGATTCCATAACAGATGGGGGCAGTATACCTCCAGAAAATGAGTTGTGCTCCTACCATCGCGCATGTTATTCAAATCATTTGACATGATAGTAAAAGGTTGGAAGACCGCAGTTTCACGTGGAGCATTTGGAGATTTTTAGAGATCAGAGACTCAATGAACAACATCTCAACACTAAATGATGAAGACCGCCTCATAGACGCCTGTCTCAAAAACAAGCTGGTGCATTTCGACGATATGGGAAAATAAAAGCTTGGGCAATTATTTGAAGTTTATGGTATTCTTTTTGTTCATATTACACTTTTATTGTTCGTTTGAATTAATTTGACAGACAGCATTCGCTGATGTTGATCAAGCTAGCGCCATTCAGAGCTCCCAACTCTTAAAGGGTTAGTTCACCCAAAAATGAAAATTAAGTCATTAATTACTCACCCCCATGCTGTTCCAACCCCGTAAGACCTTCGTTTATCTTCACAAATAAAGATATTTTTGATTGAATCTGAGAGCTAGATCAGTCCTACATAGACTGCCTAAGGGACTGGCTCTTGACGGCCCATAAGGTCATTAAAGAAAAGGTTTAAATATTCCATGTGCCTTCAGCGGCTCAATTATAAGTTTATCAAGCGACGAGACTACTTTTTATGCGAAAAAAAAAATAACGACTTTATTCCACTATTCCATTACTTCCTTATGGGCGCATGCGCGAGAACTGAGACGAGGACGTTCTCCTTCATCTACTTCTTGTTACCGGCTGCTCACTGCTCAGGAGTTTTACCGCCACCTACCGTATAAAATGATGATCCATATATAAGGCGCTCCGGATTATAAGGAACACTGTCGTTTTTTGAGAAGATTAAAGGCTTTTAAGTGCACCTTATAGTGCGGAAAATACGCAAATTGAAAAGCGTATGTACAGCGCGCATCTTCCTCTGCTTGTAAACAGAAAGTTTTGCGCTTCCAGCTATATCAGCACATCATCTTATACGGTAGGGGGCGGTAAAACTCCTAAGCGGTGAGCAGCCCGTAACAAGAAGTAGACGAATGAGAACGTCCTCGTCTCAGTTCTCGCGCATGCGCCCATAAGGAAGTAATGGAATAGTGGAATAAAGTCATTATTTATGTTTTTTTCGCACAAAAAGTAGTCTCGTCGCTTGATAAACTTATAATTGAGCCGCTGTAGGCACATGGAATATTTAAACCTTTTCTTTAATGACTTTATGGGCCGTCAAGAGCCAGTCCCTTAGGCAGTCTATCTAGGACTGATCTAGCTCTCAGATTCAATCAAAAATATATTTATTTGTGTTCCGAAGATGAACGAAGGTCTTACGGGGTTGGTACAGCATGGGGGTGAGTAATTAATGACTTAATTTTTATTTTTGGGTGAACTAACCCTTTAACGAATTCACCGTGAGACACACGCAATTGACACTTAGCAAGCAGGTTAGTTAAGCTCTCAGATTCTGTCAATTTTTTTTTATGCAATTCAAAGAATAAATAGCGTTTTTGCGCTTGTACATGTTACACCACAGATCCCTAGTGAACGTGAACCGATCATCTCTACTACTAATGGAAAAAGAACCCGAACACTGTTGAAAGATGCAGTATGTTACAACTTAACAAAATGTATTCCTCATGCATAATGTCGACCAATCATTTTTTGAACTCTTCCCTGAACTGAAATGTAGTAGTGGGCTGTACTTTCCAGACGATTGACATCAGGTTCAAGTACGCCCACAAGCCGGCGGGAGCGCGACTCACTCGTGTACTGCAGTTTGGCTGGTGGTAACGTTGCCCGCCCGCATACCGCCTCCCATGGCCGGAACTGGTATTACGACACCTGCCGGGCCGGGGCTAGTAATTTAGCATGCTAATTTAGGTTTATATCTCGGCAGCACTATAACTTGTCAGTTTTTTAATGACATCATTGCACTTATTTCTTCTCATTCTTTTGATGCGTGTAGCTCATTTTTTTGATATTTTTACCTCAATTATTCCATATGGCACCTTTAAGAAATCGCAACTGTAACAATGACGATAAAGATATAATTCTAAATATCATTCTAAATAAAAAAGAATAGCTGTCCACGCCACACCACGCCCATAACAATAACAACACAGAGGAATGATATTGTCAAAAATCACTTTCAGGAAGATTTTTTTCCAGCTGATGAATGATAAAAAACATTGACAGCCAATAAGAATACATCACGCTTTAAAGAGGTGGAGAATTTAAACCAGCAGACAACAAAAATAACAATGTGCACTAATAATAAACAGAATAATAGTGTGCTCTGTGGATGCTATCATTGTTATCGTTCTTGGTGAACAATGTTGCCTTTTCAACTAGCTGAAATAAAATAAGTTTAAGTTTTTATATTTTATTTAAGTTAAAGTTTATTTTATTTCAAGTAACAAAATATTTTTGGGGTTTAGTTAAAGGGTTGTTCCAAACGTTGTTCCAAACCCGTGTGACTTTCCTACATCTTGAGACAACGCTTTCTGTCCCTCCATTGACAACTAAGCAACTACCACTTTGACACTTAAAAAAAGTTCATAAAGAGATCATAAAACCGTAAAACATGCCGTGAGACATGAAACAACAGACAAAGTAGAGAATGTTCACACAGAAAACTATTTTAATGAAATGCAGTGGTACACAAATATGTATTCTGTGTGAACTGTGCTGCTCACTGAATTGGACAGGCGCTATTTTAGCACACCTAACTGACTAAAAGATGTAGCATATGTCTCTGTGACAGCGCTAGACTCTGTAAACGGCAAATAATAACCACTTAACCTTTTAAGACAATCAGAAATGCTCTCTTGCTCAATGACTTTTACATGTTCTGATTTGCTAACATGACATCATGTCTCTAGAGGGCAGGGTTTGTTAATAGGGCATGTAATTGAAGCAATTTGAGTGGTATAATAAATGGGTAAATTAGCGGTGGATGTTAGCAAAATGGCTGAAAATGTCCCCTATAGTGGCAAGTGACAAATTTGACTGTTTTCAGATATGCCATCTCTGTACTATGTCAAACATGTAGTCCCAATCTTGCATTGTTGGCAATCCATCCAAGTTGGGTAAACGCATACTATATGCAAAGAAAAATGCAGGATGTTCTAGATCCTCCTTCTTCTGTTATTCATAATCTGTTCAGTGTTTATCAAACAATCATTTCCAACACTGAGTTTGCCGGCAGACTTGGCACTCCATCATCATTATCGTAGATTTACATTTATGTGGGAACATTCTTCAAACAAAGCATAACTCTTCATTTAAAGCCTTACTGATAATACTGCTAATACTTTTCAGATGCATCGCATTTTTCAAAACACTAAACTGGTGGCCTTTTATTACTTGCATTCTCTCAGGAATTGTATGGGTAAAGGGAGCCCTCTAGTGACATGAATCTCATCTTGTAATGTAAATACGCCATTGTATGATTTTTTTTTTGTTGTTGTTCATGTGCTATTTTTTTTTTAAACTATGGGAATAACTGTAATTATGTACAATGGGTAAATAATTATATGGTAGATTAAACAGAAAATAGAGGCAACAAGTAAAGATTCATAGCGACAACACTTTTTATCATTCAAATGAGTACCATTGTGATTTTGTAATATCCAGAAAAATTGTGTTGTAATCCAAAGGAGCCATTCGTTGTAGTTCTTGAAAGAGGGATCCTGTTTAATAAAATATCTCCCTTTGGGGTGGAATTTGAGCTTTGTAACCCAGCAGATCTTTTTATGCTCAAACAGCAACATTACACACTAGCTAAATAAAGCATAACCTTTAATATAATGTGCATGTTTATCAGACAAGAACATGCAAATTCGTCTAATGAAACTGCCCTGGACATGCTCAAGGTCATCTAATTATCAGCAACAATGAACAGGAAATAGTCTTTGCAGTTCCACTAAATCAACACTCCTATTCTCCCAGGTTGACAGTGCAAGCACATCACAGGAAGAGTTTCTTCGGCTGGTCCAATGAAAGAGTATTAAGTCAGGTCAAGTCACACTTATTTATATAGCGCTTTTCACAATACAGATTGTATCAAAGCAGCTTCACAGTGATAACATTAACATATTAAATCTAGAACTGATATGCAACAGCAAGCCTAGGTCTCAAATGGACAGAAGGCATTTGGAAACCTTCTTCATTACATAGGATCACTAGTCTGCAGACACATTTACAAGGCAATGGCGAGTCATTATTACGGGAACTCAAAGACTTAATTATGGGCTTTAAAATATAGATCACTACACCAATTAACACAACCACTGGCGTAACTTAACCTCAGTTCTTCCAACACAGTTGCGGAGGGAAAACTTGCTTTAGTTATGGGTTGCAAATGCTTATAAATGCTCAGCAGATGATAAATTAAAGATATAGTTAAGGGGCTATATTTAAGAATTTTCAAGTATGTTAATTGCCAATGGGTGAACAGCTTGTAAAGAAACATGAAAAACGAGACCTTCTCCAACTTTCTAGGTTGTCTATGAAAGCCTGATGGATTTTTAAGTGAACGACTCGAGACATTTCTGCCAGAAAAAAAAAATCAAAAGGATGTGACGTTTATGTGTGCTTCCGAGAGCCTCTCTTCCGTTCAAAGACACATGAAACGAATGCTTATACAATGTTCAGGATACTGCCAAAAGAGTTATTAGGTTGTATAAAGTCTACTGTATGTGTCATGCAAAGAAAAGGGATTAATTCAAACTAGCCTATAGTCGTACATAGCCAGATCGATATAATTTAATGTTGTCAAAATATTCGGTACTTCGGTACCAAGTCGGTACTAAAAATGTAACCCTTTCACACGTAAGTTTAAAATATGTAAACTGACCCCCCCCCAGCGTGAGTTTTTCAAGGTGACCGTTATTTAGAACTTGTCACTTTAACGTTTCCATGGTGACGCGTCATTGCTTGACACGTGTCATGCAACCACAATGAATGATTATCTGCTTTTATGTCATTTTTTCCTTTTTTATTACAAATATTCACAACTGTTTTAGCTATAGCATGAAACACTGATATTCCGATTGTCAAATATGTGCAAGTGGATGTTTTGTTGTTTAAACATCTTTATCCACAAGTTTCCTACGCCCCATGAGGCCTTGCGTCAAAAGTGGGCGCGACTTCCGGTTGGAAGTAAACAAAGCGCGATTTGACATGCTTGACACTCATTCATTCAACAGTTGACAGTCATTCAAGTTATAGCGATCCAAACTAGCCAACGATGTGGGAACACAACCTCAACGAAATTCAAAAGGGTGAAATAACAGTACCTTTACCTCCGCAGTAGTTGATTGGGAGTATTATAATAACATTATTAATAATCAATACTCATCAAGGCATGGTGACAGACAGTTGTGCGAGCTGACAAACAATTAAAATAAAAAATACACACTTAGTCATTGTGCTTTGGTCGGAGTTTATTCAAAATTATAAATGAATGTGCTGCTTGAATACATTAACTGGCACATTTGGTATTCTGTCAACACAGGCTTTGATCCTGAGTTTAGGTGTAACATTAGTAGAGAACAGCCAAACACATGCTGATAGAGTTTATAGAACATTAAGAATTTAAACAAATGTACACAGGAAGATTCGTCGTCTTTTGGGAGGTGATGGAAACTACAGTCGTTGGCAGGATCACTCTGATTTCGTTTTCAGCTTATGTTCAAAACAATCCCGTTTAAGCCACTAAATTAGTTTAGTCCGGTTATACATACAGCCGCGAACAGCACATGTTGTCCCTGAGCTCCGTAACGACATCTATCATAAAGATTTGCGTCTTTCTACTTTACTTAAATAAAGATTTGCTACTTTCGCCGCATCACCGGAAGTTTCACCCACTTTATTTTTTACTGGAGCGCCCCTCGGAAACTTGTGGATAACGATCGCGTTAGTTGAGCTGTATGCACAATGGGTGGCGCCATTTTAGTTTGTTTTACAGTTCAGAGAATCGGATCTGTTGGATTTACAACACGTAAATTCCTCCACTTCTCACAAATGAAAATAAGTGGCTGGTGTACTGGGAGAAGAATAAAGTCAAATGTAAAGCTCCTTACACAATTTGTATCTGATATGAATAAAACATTTCATATATTATAATGGAAAGGATTATTATTGCCGCTTCCATAGGCATTAGTTTGTATTTTACGAACTCAAAATCATTGTTTTGCTAGTACTTATGTATATTTAAATGTCTGAAACCTAAAATAAACATTTTATGTGGTTGAAAACACTCAATAGTTGTGATATGACCATAGACTGTAAACAGGACTAAACGCCAGCCAGCGCGCGAAAGCACGTTTGAATTTAGCAGTTGATCACATGATGAACTGACCGTTTTATTCACACCGGTGTGATCATACGCTCCAGGGACCAGCCAAGACTAACCACAGTGGTGTGATCATATGCGTGAAAGGGTTAAGCGTCACGGTACAAGTATCGTAGGTACCGAGTACCCGGTCAAACCCAGTTCTGGATGCGCATGCATGCACGAAGGCCATGAAGTTGCATCCTCTTCGTGAAAGCGCTGAGACAGCGAACGGCGACCAGTATATTAAACTGCAAAAAGACTATATAAATATGAACCCTGCATGTTCTCCACGAGTGCGAGAACGAGCAGTAAGTTGCTGGCTGCAGTTCCTCTAATGGCCACTGGTGTCGCTAATAACAAGGGTTTCTTAATTCTACATATAGCCCCTAAAATGCAATATTGAATTTGAAAATACTTTTTATGAGCTCCACTTCTATGGATAACAGTAGATTTGTTTGTGAGTTACTAGGGGTCAAAAAAAAAACCACTGGGAACAAAGAAAGCTGCCAGCACTTATGCTAATCTAACCACCAACAGCTCTTCAGTGTGATTGTGAAATAAAGAGTCTGAATTCATTCCTCTTAATTGCTCTTCATTTGGCCATAAGACAAAATCTTTAATTGCTTTCCTCGCAGCCATCCAGAACGGTTGGCAACCAAAACAACGACGAGCAAATTAGCCCCCAATCGCAGCATCCCAATCGACGCCGCAGAGAGGCCTCGTAATGAATTCCACCGGCTTTGTTCTGCCCACTCAACCCCTTTACGTCCAAGAGGCTTGAAATAAAATAGTAAGATTCAAATCATTATAATGCATTCTCTAAAGAAACAAGACCTACGGTGACACTCTATTAATATTGTACAGGGGTTGCCATGACAAAGACAGCAGTGAAATACTGGCCATGTCATGTCATCTTGGAAGTGCATTAATATTCATATTGCTCACCTAGTGTTTAGCGTGAGTGGCCCATGTGGCCACATGTATGAAACCTGTTCAACATGAAGTTTGAGTACATTTATGTATGTAACACATTACAAATAAAATGTACTGGTTGAACAAGACCAATAAATTGGTTTATATTTATTTATTGAGGTTTTTTTTACTCAAAAATGTATCTCTACTAGAACACTTAGTCTAAAAAATCTTATATCAACCATTTTTAATTTTCTAATTAATTGACCAACTGTACCATTTAAAGGCAATTTCAAAATGGAACTAATATTCGTTCCCAAGCCAACAGGTCATTTTGAAGATGCATGCAAAACTATTACCCATACATTTCCACCAAAACAATTATATTTGAATGTTTTCCACTTTTACTGTTTTTTATATAAACTGTTTTATATATATATATATATATATATTTAAAATGTGCTTGGTACAGATAACATTGTAAATACTGAATTCAGCTTTTGCTGAAGAAATCCATGATAAACAGACGAGGTCTAAAGGAAAGACCTCATATCTGACTAAATATTGTGCATGATGTTTATTCAATGAGTTTTTAGAGAGGTCAACTTTTTGAATGAATTCCTGTAGGTATTTTCGTGTGAGTTAGCTAACCCCCAGGTTATAAAGTTGGCATGAAACAGAAGTTGTAATAGTGTTTTCTTCCCTATTGTGACTTAGTGAAACAACGGCTGCATCCAAAAACGCATAGCCTACTTCCCTTATTGTAGGCGAAAAACATTTTGTGACAAATGAAGCCCTAGTATGTCCAAACTCACAGTACTCGTAAAAGAGTGGGAAAAAGTACCCAGATGACATACTTCCAGCGAGATTCTTAAGTGTGAATAAAATGGACAGTTCACTATCCCAAAGTAGAGGATTAGTGAATGACAGTAAAGGGATGTGGTGGATCACATTATAATGGCAACATGACAAATGTCGTATGTCTGGATTACATTCATACTAAACACACGAGTTCATACTATATAGGCTATAGCATTCATACATTTTTAGTGGCATTTTTATTCAAAATAAGTACCTACACAAGAAAGTATGCTATTTTGGATGCAGCCAGCTTCTTGAAAAGGAAAAAAACAAACAAAAACAGGGCGGGACTTGATCTTGTCCATTGGAAATTGATTAGATTGTTGGATGGTTGTGGTTTGTTATTGGTTGGTCTCATGTGAGTGCCCGCCCTAGAGCCAGTATACACATCATCAGAGTAGAGTTGGTAAAGTTATTTTGATAAAAAAAAGATTATGAGGGCACCTTGCATATTTTCTTGAATAAATAATTTATAACAAATAAGCTACAGCAATATTCCATAACAAATATGAATTGTCAAATTTGACTTCATGGTGACTTAATGTTTGAGTAGGCTTAACTAACACTAATGATTTTATATTTTTGTGTTGTGTACATCTATAATAACAAAATAAATGATTACTAGGCTACTTATGATATTTTGTCGATGTTTTGTGTCTGACGTTGCCATAATTTTATGTATTTAGACCTCCCTTGAGGGATTCAAACCTTAATTCGCACCTCATAAGTGATAAATCCCCTGTAATAAATTGTGAATTAATTATTATCTGATATAAAAACATAGCTTTGATATAAATGTCACTAAAATTAAGCGGTAACCAAATGCCTGACAGCATTTTACCCGCCTTGAAAGTTAACAAACAGAACCGTCATTGGACCATGTCGAACTTTCCCTCAGCAAGGACAGAGTTGAAAACAGCAATGAAACTCTCAACACTTGCCTCCCTCAGTGATGACAGACTCCCTCTGAACTTCCCGGCTGACCTTCTGAACTGAATTTTTAATGACCCGAGTCTGGCTCTTGGTCGGATCCCGGTTTGCTCTGCCGTCATCGGACTCTCTGGGCTTCACGGTCACAATGTTTCTCCTGGAGAGCTTGGATGAGAAAGTGCCCATGTGGAAAAGCAAATCCTCGAGTTTATCAACAACATAGGAGATAGAGCTGAAGTGACGACAACTGCACAAAGGGTTTCCCTATGTTTGCGAGATAACTCATCTCGGTTCACTAGTAATTTTCTCATGTAGGCAACATGCTACCTCAGGCATCCTCATGTATTGGCGGACATGCACGCCCTCGCATCACGAACACACAGAGGGCGCTACAACCCCGCCTGTTCTAAATGTTTTATAAATAAACCGTTTCAAACAAAATATTTTGCAGAAGTAGATTCATTTGGAACAAGATAGTCTCTTTATAAATTTAAAAAAATTTTTGTTAAAAAAATAAAATAAAAATAATGCAAATATCTAAATAACACCTAGCCTACTTGATAAGCGATTCCAAACATTCATTGTTCCATTAAATATTCTCTCAGTAGACTATGCCATGGAAAATAAAGTGAGATTATGTTATGTTTATGGGGCCAATGTAGTTTTTGAAAACGTTCAATTTGACTGGAATTTAGTTGTTTGTTTTTTTTTATTTTGACTTTTTCATTAAAGGCAATGACAAAAACACAGTTTATAAAAAATAGAGAGAGTCATTTAAAGTATCTTTATACACATATTTTATTCAATATATAATTCATTCCACACATTCATACCTAAACATCAAAAAACAGGCTCAGTCTACACCACAAAATTCAAGAAGTTTTAATAAAGAAATAAAAATATGATGAAAAATTACTACCTTCAGAAAATCACAACAGGTTTAAACAAGATAATAATAAAAAAAACATTACATTACTATGCAATCTATGGACAAAAACAATCAAATATATAATGAAAAGTACAAAATTACAAAAGAAAATGTGCTAAAAGTTGATGTAATAGGAATATTTCTTCAACTGGTCTCTTTATAGTTGATAAGTTTCTTTATTGCATTAAATATAGCTTAACATCCCAGACGCAAACCAGGGAAGTTAAATGATGACAAAATGCCTTATTATCTAAGACCAAGTTACTAAGTAAGAAGCTGGTCTAAGAACAGAATGTTATTCTTTATTTATTTATTTATTATCTGAATTGGATCTAATAATTTTACAAAACAAATGAAAAGGCTAAATGTGAGCTGTGACCACAAGATGTCACTATCAGATAAGAAGATTATAAACACCTGATGAATTTAGCAGAACAGGATGATAACTGCATCTAAAAAAATGCTGATTTATTGTTATACGGCATGTAAACCCCATATAAGCTCCTAAAATGAGTGTCTGGGTGTGAATGGCCTTTGAATGTGGATTCCTGAAATTGAACTGTAATCGGATTTATGGAATTACAAATGATATGGTATATTGGAAATGGGAACTAACACAAACTCTTCTGTAATTATAGTGAATTTATTTGTACTGCAATTCACTCTTCCTGTCATTTAATACAAAACTGTCTGAATTACTCGCTGCATTAACATGAAGGATTTTTTTTTTTACAAGTTTTATCAGTATGTTCAATTATGCACTGCATTGCATTGTGTTTTAGGGTTAAAAGAAATGTCTTTAAATTAATAGATAATTTCCAGGACATTTTTTTACAGTGTTGTTGTAATGTCACAGGCAAGTGTACTCACTTGTGTCATATTCCCAGCTAACAATAAAATGTTTGAAGAACGTATTGCTCATGTTCCCATAACCTTATGATAACATTATTTCCAAATGATCGCTTAACTTTCTAAATGTATTTTTTTTAAATAGCCAAATTATATGAATTTTTGCAAACTTATTGGATTGTTACTTTTGAATGTTTTCTGAACATCCTGAAACAAGTAGTAACAGTTAAATATAATATAAATGAGAACATTATTAAAGACCAGATAACTTTGAACGAATGTTCTGTTAATGTTACTGGAAGAACATTTATTGAGAGAACCTTTCCAGAACACTCTTCCTTGTTAGCTGGTTTAGCACATAAGACAAGTCCAAAGTGTTAAATCAAAGCCACATATGAGACTGCAATGGAAGCACTGGTGGCTTTAAAAGAGCAGTTCACAAAAAAAAAAAAAAAAAAAAATCTGCCAATATTTACTCACCCTCATATCATTTTTGTGTGAAAAAAAACTCCATAAAAGTGGTTGCATATAACTCATGTGCTATATTCTAAGCTTTGTGTGAGGAACAGACTCAAATGTAAGTTATTCACCAAACTTGCCTTTAAAAATATGATTGACAGCTATTCACTAATCTACTGAGGAAACGAGTAGATTAGAGCAGCTTATGTAGCACAGTTTGTGTTTTACCAACCCGGTCTCATCCCAAGACGTCATATTACTGACGTTTTGGGACGTCTTTTGACCATACGTCAATATTCGCCTTTTTAGGGCCCCCTTAAACGTCGGTAGATGAGGTTATGGGATCCTAACTCTACCCCATACCTAAACCTAACCCTAAACCTAACCCGTCACCTAACTGACGTTAAAGGTAAAGCGTCAGTTGTATGACGGCCCGGGATCGCCATCTACCGACATTTAAGGGGGCCCTAAAAAGGCGGATATTGACGTATGGTCAAAATACGTCCCAAAACGTCAGTTATATGACTTTTTGGGATGAGACTGTGTTAGTTTTACATAAGAAAGAGAGTAGTCACACTTTATATTAGGTGTACCTACATCAAAAATATATATTATATTATATTGCAAAAACAATACAGGTAAGGTTAGGGATAGGTGTATAAACTCAATACTGTAAGTGCATTAATGTTAGTAAATCCATAGTAGTTAAAGACACCTAATATAAAGTGAGACCAGAAAAGCCCTAAAGCTTCAAAAAGATGCGAGAATGAGAAATGTAGACAGAATTGTAATTATGTGGTGAATTATCCTTTTAACATTGAGTGGATGCAGTCGTAGAATAATGTTCAATCATGACCCAAACCATTTGCTTGTATAGCGTCTTGTGGTCTGAAGTTTTTCAGCTGTTCCATGAAACCTGGATTTGGACAAGAGGCCGGTCGAGCAGATTTCACCAGCGCAAACGTGTCACCAAATGGCTGATTTTCCATTAACATCAGATATCCGATGACAACCGAGACAGAACGCGAAACTCCAGAATTGCAGTGGACCAGTACGACTCCTTTCTGGAGAGAGAAAACAACTGTTCAGTCCAACAGCAGCTACTGGAATCCCTCTATGGAGGCATTTCATTTCACATCATTACATACTCCATTATAAAGCATGTAATTAATCCTATGCTAATTGCAAGGAATTACAAAATTGCAAGTTACGGGTGAGAGAACCACATTCCGTCGAGTCGAGAAGAACATCAATTGATTAACCGAGCTGTTGTTTCCCTATGCATCATAGACGACATAGTAAATTAGGTGGCGGGAGGTGCTACGCTCATTTTACAAAGGAATGGAAACTTATTTCCAGCAGCCATTGTAATCATAAACCTGAGAGAATTTGAATCATGAGGCAGTGTCAGGTTAAGGGTGACTGGCGACACTATTTAGTAAAGAGGTTGTATGACAAACAATGGCCCGTTAGTGATATGATCTTTCTACAACTTGCTGAATAATGCATTGTGAAAACTCAGCATCCATTATTCAGCACTCCGCATGGTCACCTGGAATAAGAGAGTTAGCCATTGGATGACCGATGCAGTATCACATAGGCCAGGCGCTAAAGCCCAACACTCAGGAAATTACACTGAGAGAATGAAATATCCCCCTTTTAATGCTGCCAGACCTCCATACATTGGTGTTACATGATGCAAAATGCAAGAATTTGAGCAAAAACAAATGAATTTGTTTGTGCAATATCAACCGAATGTATATAATTATGACTATGCAAAGAAACAAAAGGCAAACGTTACCTCAGCTTTAGCCTGGTCTATAAACTGTGCACACTCCTTGATATATGATATGATATTAGTGTCAGGCAGATCCATTATGCTCAGTGTCTTATAGATGAACAAGTCAGGGAAGGCATTTTCCACGCCATACGCAACATTTAATATATGTGTGACCTGAAATCAATGGAAACACATATGTCATCAAATATAGTTACATTATAAAATGCTATAATGAAATCAAGTAAATAAGAAATCAGTCAAGCACATTACCTTATATTTCCTCAAAGTACCAAAGTCATGAGCGGCATCTTGTGACCCTATGAAATTGATTAAAAATCATTAATTACTATTGGGATGTATAAAAAATGCTAATACTTCATATGTTGTCCTTGTTATATGCTACATGTATTTACCATAGTAATTATGCATAATTACTTGCAACTAACCTCAACCAATCCATTATCCTAACCTAATAGTAATGTTGCTGATTAATATTAATTACACTGTAACAATAACACCTTAAAGTAAAGTGTAACCTAAAAATCTAGAATATATTACATGATTAGAATCATTAGTAAAAAGTTTTAGTGAAAGTTTTTATCATTTATAGGCTATTTTATCACATACATTTAATGCATTCATTACGTACACAATGTACTACATTAAAATACTAAGTTTTTAATCATTTAATTCTATACATAACATTTTATAATGAAAACAGGGTTTTTTATAACAAAAAAATAGGTAATTTTTTAACAAAAATACGTAAAACAGGCCATCATGGGAGGTTTTACGTATTTTTGTTACATGAGAAGATCAACTACTCACCAAGCAACATATATGGTTTAATATATCCGACCTGAAGATCCCAGTTATTATCCTGAACATATCCACATGCAGTTTCAGGCTGTACAGTTTCCTCAACCACCTGTACAGTGGAGCCTCTCCATGTCTCAATAATCCGCCTGCCGCTCAAAGTCGTTACTCTGGTGCATTGTTTTCGCAATTTACTTTTGGAGAAGGATTTAATTTCTTGTGCAAGCGACTGCATCACATTTGCGGCGGGGAGGTCCCAAGAAGAAATGTAAAGGCTCCTAATCTTAGTTTGTGCTGTGAGACTGTGCTTATCCCTCCCTAGTAAATGAATGCCCGTCTAAATTTCTGTGACCTTGATACTACCTGAAAACTGAGAAGATTCATTAGCGTACCTCAGCATAATTACCTGGGGAAGAGCAAAACAACAGTGACACCTAAAGGAGAGAAATATAACTGCATGTATTTGCTTGCCTTGTCCCAAACCAATGCGCAAATTATTCACGTATTTTCAGAGCAGGCAACTTTCTAAAATATTTTTTAATCTCAGTAGGCTAATTTTCTGGGTGCAGTCGGTTTACGTTTTCATCGCGCGACCGTCTTTGGCGCAGATACTGCAGTTATTGGCTAATTTTATTATCTAGGCCTATACTAATTATACTGTATAATTGTTGTTATGCAGACTAAAATCACTTTAGATTTTAGTAGATTGTACACATACTATATATAGCCTATATGTTTATTTATTTTTATTTATTTATTGAAAATCTAAAGTGATTTTAGGCTACCATAACAACAATTTCTACGTGTGTTTTGTCAATAACCCATTGTGGCAGACAGGGGCGGAGCGAGGGGGTGGCTAATTGGGCTTAAGCCCCGAATCTTTTAGGTTTTTAAAAATAAATTTAACTTGTTTTCATTTTCTCTCTTTCTGACTGGAACGGCAAAAAATGTAAACAAAATCTCCATTACCGTGCGTGGATGCGGACAGTAAAGCATTTCTTTCTTTCTTTCTTTCTTTCTTTCTTTCTTTCTTTCTTTCTTTCTTTCTTTCTTTCTTTCTTTCTTTCTTTCTTTCTTTCTTTCTTTCTTTCTTTCTTTCTTTCTTTCTTTCTTTCTTTCTTTCTTTCTTTCTTTCTTTCTTTCTTTCTTTCTTTCTTTCTTTCTTTCTTTCTTTCTTTCTTTCTTTCTTTCTTTCTTTCTTTCTTTCTTTCTTTCTGCCATCCATGTATGCTCTGATTGGTGGTCGCATTCCAGAAGCTCTCCTCCTACTACCCATCTTGATGCCCTAATGACTACTTCCATTGCCATCGAAGATCTAAAATAACCATGTTAGCATCAGGGTTTGAAAAAAACCTTTTCACTCACTGGCATATTTGGCTACTAAACTTCAGAACTAGCCAAAACAAACCTATCAGAAATAAACCAGATTATCAGTCACAGCTTAGATTTAAATATATTTATTATTAAATCTGATTCTGAATCATTGCATTGCTTTCAGCTTTACAACAGTCGATCAATGTTTGCGGATATCATTCAAATAAAATGGAAATAAAAACAAAATTCTCTGTGACCTCTCGTATAGTTGCCAAGAGTTGACCTTTTTGCCCTCAGGTCTTGGACATTAATGAGAACGGGTTGGAAAAGTGGCCTCTTGATTGTCTACTAGGGCTCTGGCGGAGAGTTAACCTGTCGAACAGCAGACAGAAAGTCAAGGCTGCGGTCCAAACCAGTGAAACTATTCATAATACACACAGAAGTTCACTTCAAGAATGAACTAAGTGTTGTTGGACTTTGAATTAAGGCATTTGTAAAAAGAGCAAATGGAAAGAGAAAGTGCAATATATATGATTTCTCTTTGCTATGAAGTATATTTAGGCTATTCAAGCCACAAATTACTGTGACTGAAATATGCACAATATCCTAGGGTGAAGTCACCACGTATATACAATATTTGTGCTGAATTCTTGTGTTTTTTTTTTTTAATGGAAAACTGATGCTGTGGTGCCGAGTCATAGTCAACAGCTGGAGTCATAGTTTGGCCCTGTCAGTGTGCATAACAATGTGTTGAATTCGAATTTTAATTCTTTCCCCACCATTGACGGAAATTCTATTTTCAATAGACGCTATTACACGTCTTTAAGTTCTGAATGAGAACTGAAACCACCTGATCAAAATAACACAGGCGAATAAGAAGCAGAAACTAGCCATATGTAAGCATATAAATAACATGATCATCAGACAGTAGCCTATATAAATCAAACTTATTAATGAATGAAATGTCGACCCAGGACGAGCTATAGGGCTGAAGCTTTCGGAAAAAAACTAAAAAACTGGTGGTGGTGGGCATAGAGTTAAAGACGTGCCGTTCTCTGTGTGCGACCCTATATAAATTGTTTTGCAAAGCAGGATAGTGTCGGCCCAGATCCGGCCCACATCCGGGCCGTGTGAAATCCATGTGTACCAGATGTGGGCCGGATCTGGGCCGACACTATGTTGCTGTCTGGGGAGGCTCTTTTTAGGGGAAGGGCTCTGATAGTAATGCCATGCAAAGTGATGGAACATAATTTATGAATCATAACCCGCCAAATTGGCTTGCGTTGAAATGAGTTACCCGCCACAGTGGATTTTCACCCTCATTTGGTCGGTGTTCATTTCAAACCCTGGTTAGCATGATCCAGCTTTAATTCCATCCCCACATTTCAGACACTCGTGTCAGAGACTGTACAACAGCCGTGTGGGACTTCAGAGTCACGTCTGCATTAAAAAACTGTCATACCTACAAAAATATTGCTTCTGTCAGAAAAAGATTAATCAATGCCGCCTCAGGCTCTTTCCACGAGAGGTGATCAAAAATAATGTGGCAGGATGTGATTGGTTTCACATTCTTCCCAATGTATTGCTAAATCATCATCGACGGAGCATCCGTTTTCTTATACTCATTATGAAATGTAACAACAAGAAAGTTAACATGAAATAAAACACATTACCACAATGTACAATGGTGTAAAAAAAAGTAAATACTCAAAATGAACTACTAACCACTGAAAGTTTAAAGTCTCAGCGTTTTGACACCATGTTTTGGATTGGACAGTATTTTGGAGTGACGTCATGACTATATTAATTGTTAACACCTGCAAGATGAAATTTACTTTCAAATTATTTTAATCATTGAAAAAAAAGTTACATATAAACAAGTTTAAAAAAACAAAACGGTTCCAAAAGGATATTATTAATGATGTCACTTCCTCGATTCATTCAGCCATTGTCTGACTGTCTTTCCGGTCTCCGTTGTTCTCCTCTTCCTCCTGGAAAAGTGAAGACGGGTCGGTTTGTTTTTTCAGCACCTTTACCCCTGTGAAGAGATTTGAGAAAACGTCAGCTTACACCTTTCAACAGGTGTGACTCTTAAACCTTCACATAACAGCTTACAGTATTTGAATCACAGGCCTACGGTCCAAACCGATGACAATCAGTTTTGTTCTCGCACCATAAATCGACTGTTAACTTTAACCACACTGGCAGTGACTAAATGAAACCTCAAAGATGATGACATTCATAATACTAGAAAGTGTTTTCAAAGTTGATGTGTCAATCACGTTCTGCTGCTGTGTGGATGTGGCATTGGGTTTTCTTTTGGTCAAGCTTGTATTTTCTGAATGCTCAGGTTCAAGTTCACAAATAGTTCAATGAATGGAAGTAAATGGAACAAAAAAATTTAAAGTAAACAGACCTTAAGGAGTAGTTCACTTTTAAAAAAAACTTTCATTTGGACCTTGAACCGTTTGGTTACCAGTAAAGTGCATTATATGGAGAAAAATCCTGGAATGTTTTCATCAAAAACCTTAATTTCTTTTCGACTGAAAAAAGAAAGACATGGACATCTTGGATGACATTGAGTAAATTATCAGCAAAAGGTTTTTTAAAAGTGAACTTCTCCTTTAATCCAAAACATAACCTTGAAATCTGATTGGTTGATAGCAATGCTGTTCCAGGACCAATAAACAACAAATCAACATAATCTGCAAATCGCAGTGAAAGCTTTTCCTACACGTCACATTTCCATGTTTTATGAGCTTATGATCTGGTCCTACCGGGGCCGAACGGTGGCTGGTGCTGGTACGGTGTGTCTTTGCGTCGTGGTGACAGGTCTCCGGGTTCCTCTGACAGTGTGTCCAGCTGTTTCTGAGAGAGTCTCGGAGGAGGATGACTCTCCCTTTCCTCTTGTTGGCTATCGCTGTGCTCTCTACCTGCAGGACGAACACAGCATGAGTCCCAGCATGCATCAGTCTCAGTGTGACCTGACTTACCTCTTTAGATCCAGTTGACTAAAGTCTAGGTCAATTTCATAGCGACCATCTTTATGCAATAGAGTAAATACAATTAGGAGGTTCCAATAAGCTCTTTTCTTAAAGGTGATGCGTGTCATTTTCGAGCAAAACAGAACTGCAGAAATGGGCTAATCACAAGCTTCAAACACATTAGTAGCCTACATTAGAAAATAAATAAAGTTACCACTCATGTCTACTTCAGTGGGAAAGACCAACATTTCCAGTCACTCAAGATTGTTTCAATAAGTCAGCAATCAAATCTCACTACAGACAGAGGTATAAAATTTTGAATAGAGTGCAACAGTGCCCGTCCACTTTTTTAGAGGCGTTGGTTCCGGAAGTATATTTCCATTCATTTCTCCATAGGGATTTTTTTTTTTTTATTTTTTTTTTACAAAAAAGTCTTTGTTAAAACATTATAACAAAGCCAACTTGCTAACCAAGGTAAATCACAACATTGCAAACTTTGATTTGTAGCAGAAGAAGTAAATGAAAATCGACAAAAAAATACAAATGTACAAGAATGTGTACATAAAGGCTTTAGCTGCAATAAAGCATTGCGAACAGCATAATCAAATTAAAAAAACAATGGAGAAATAGAAAACTACTCATTAAAAAATGTTGATTATATATACACTGTAAAAAAATATTGATGGTTTAACTTAAAAAAGCAAGTAACCTGGGTTGCTTTAAAATTTTAAGTTGACTGAACTGGAAAAAGTGAGTTAATACAATGAAGTAGATTAATTTAACCATCAGAAACTCAAAATAATAAGTTATCTCAACTAAATAAATTATTATAAAGTTGATTTGACAAAAGAAAATATGTTGCGATAACAAATCTTGAAAATATTTTTTTACAGTGAACAATATATTTTAAGTTATTGCCAATATGCATATTTGTATTTTGAGAGAAAAATGATTTGATAAACGAGCTATACACTGTAAAACATTTACTATACACTGCAAAACATATCACTTTTTTTTGTCAAATCAACTTAAATAATTTATTTAGTTCAGATAACTTATTATTTTTAGTTTCTGATGATTAAATCAATCTCCTTCATTTTTCCATTTCAATCAACTTAAAATTTTAAGGCAACCCGGTTACTTACTTTTTTAAGTTAAACCAACAACATTTTTTTACAGTGTTTTGACATGATTTGGTTGTTTTGATTCTGACTGGTGGATTTTTGCACAGCATCATGGGTAATGTAGTACCAAAATGACAGTAATATTAGATAAACAGCGCTTACTCAAAATTATTTACATCATTCCTTGTTTTTTTATTTCAAGCTCCAATTTTTTTTTTATTTATGTCATTGTCTCTACTTTACAAGTGAACCAATACCAATAAAGAAATTGTTACAACTCTTCTGAAAGTGCCAAAATATTCTGCCCACATTTCTGGTGCCACAGATCTACATATTGGAAATATTTCAAAACGCCATTTTATCAAATAGAAAAACAAACAGGTCAGATCATTTCAGTACAGATTTCAAAGTGAAGAACAAGCATTACATTTGACACAAATAAAACGAATTCAAGGAAGTCATCACTGGAAGGGAACTTAGAAAGAGCTGAGAAAGTACAATGCATGTATTTAGAGAAAACATGTCTTCTTATTCCAAAGAGTGGAGGGGACAGTAAACGTTTGGGACGGGTCTATGGCGCGCCGGGTACATTATTATGGCTATCGAGAGACAGATGAAGGACTGCTCAAGTTTTTCTGCTCACTTCCTGAGGTGTCTGCTGTGTCTCCTGCATATGAATATACAAAACAATGGATAATAATAATGTTGAAAATAATAATAGAAAAAAGAATGAGGATTTTAAAAGAAAGTGGAGGAGAGACAGAGACAAAAAAAAAAAGTCTTGTCAGTAAAGTCCAGCAGATCTGCCGTCCAAGCAATCAGCTTTTCTTCCACATGCTCGTGCACCAAGAGATTGTTTATGGAGGGTAAAAGCACTCGAAATTAAGTCATAAAATCAATAAATAAATACAAATAAATGTATCCATTTATTTCGTAACAATAAAATAAAGGCACCCATTTATTTTTCAAGGATACAATCAATAATTCATTTTTGAAATAATTAAATATACACATTTTTGTAATAAAAACACAATTATTTGTTAAAACACGTTTATACAAAACAAAAACTGCATTTAAATAATTTAATAATAAAAAGCTAATTTCTGAATGACACCTGTATGAATCATGCATTTTCGGCACGAGAGGTTTTTCATAATAAATACAATATTTTTCAGAATTATTAATGACATTCAGTAGTTTTTGAGAGTAGTTACGAATAATAACATTGATTTAACTATTCATGTTTTGATTTATTTAATTCTTAATTCGTTGTTTACTATAACGTACTTTGGTCCTCCATAATGATTTATTTATTTTACCCTGAGATTTAACCTCGCCCCTTCCCAGTTTTTGTTCTGGACTTACCCCCGGCCCCACTGCTGCCTGGCTGCCCCTCAGTACTGACATAAGACTCATTGCCATTGGGCTCTGAGCTGTTGTGATTGGCCCACTGAGCTTCGTTGTCAAAATGCTGTGCTGTGATTGGACTGGGCGTGTCTGGGCTGTCAGAGAGCCCCGCCTCCTGCTGCTCCTGCCTCTGAAAGTGCTGCTCCACCACCAGCTGCAGCTCTGCACTCAACACAGGACACACAGCACAGCGCCACACAGTGGACACAGGCTATCAGCACAGGCGTGCGATGTGACACATCTGAACCCCATCCAAATCTATGACATCAACCAAAGCACACTCAACGGTTGGCTATGAAATTGAAAATGAATGACTTACGAGATGTATGCATGCTATGTATATCTCAAACCAAAACGTTTTTTTGTTTGTTTTTTTTTTCTTTAAGGAGAGTGTTTATAAAAACAGTGCAAGTTTCATCAGTTGGGCATAGGGCTGGGCAATTTAGAAAAAATCAGCAATTTACCACATAATTTTACTATTTTATTAATACATTAATATATTAAATATTTGTCATCACTCCGAATAGTGATGAGACAAGCGAATTGTTTTGACTTGATTCATTAAAATTGAACTCAGTTGAATGAATCAAAGCTGCTATAGCTTTAATGCAGTTTCGTGTATATTAGCGAGCCGCAAAAAAATAAAAGATTAAAAAATTAGTCTACTGACAAGCTCTTCGGATAACTTATAAATCTCATCATGATATTCACAATGTTGCCTCATTTTATATCACAAGCAAAATCAATGCAAATACGCAAAATAAAATCATATACAATCTCAATATATCCCCCAGCCTAGTTTTTATCACCACCAGCACAGTATTTCTTAATTTCTTATTGACGTATCAGAATAGAGAGCTAATGCACTGTAAGCTGATAGCTCACATGAAGCAGGTCTGAAAGCATCTTAAGAGCTTTCTGAAGGTTTCATCTGCAGACCTGATGATGATGATGATGATGCCTAACGCTTACAGTTCTCATTTATACAACATACTCATTGTCAGAAAGACAATGACATAATTTACCAAAGTGTTAAAAAAGGTTTAACAATGTTTCCTAAGTATCTACCCTAATCAAAAACTTGAAAAAGAGATATAAAATAAAATCAAGCTACAGAAAAGAAATTCCTGAATAATAAACTAACTAAATAGAAGAACCAGGCTAGATAATAGAGCGCAACCGTCGAGTTACAGCAGAAAAAATCCCATTTAATTTAACCTTAAGATTTAAATAATTACAAAAATATCACTTGACACAGACGTACAATTAGCTTTGAAGTTGTTCAGTAATTAAATGTGAATAAAATTCCACAGAAGGCAGAATCAATGTGATTTCAACTGCATTTTTCCTGTTGAAGAATGACATACAAATAGTATGTCATTCCTCAAAATGAATTTGGCGATTAAAATTTTATTTTAAATGTACATTATATATTTTTTTCAACTACATTATATGTATATATATATATATATATATATATATATATATATATATATATATTCAACTACATTATATATAGTTAATATATATATATATATATAAATAAATAAATAATAAATTATATATATATATATATATATATATATATACATATACATATTAAAATGTAGTTGAAAAAAATATATAATGTAGTTTCCAGATTTAAATTCCAATTTTGAATGAATATATATAAATATATATATATTCGACTACATTATATATAGTTAAAATATATATATAATAAATAATAAAATAAATTATATATATATATATATATATATATATATATATATATATATATATATATTCATTCAAAATTGGAATTTAAACCTGGAAAGAACACAATTGGAATGATTGGAATTTTTAGATTTTAAAAAGACATTTTTTGAATACGATTTTTTTTTTTTTGTTGCTTTAATTTTAAAGTTTGTGATGTAATGATTAATTACAGAGCTTGTTTAATTCATGGCTATGTTAATTGAAGACTATTTTGAAATCCCTATTTAGAAAACAAATGGGAAAAAATGCAATTAAGTTCTGCAATCAAGACCACTAAAAAGTCAGCACTACGTACAATCCACTCAGCAGTTTTACCCTGGAAGGAGTTCAGCTCTCCACTTAAATGGATTTTGTCACTATTCAAAGCAATCTTTTAAAAACTTTTCACAATCTCTGGCTAATGGACAGTTAGAAGATCCCTACTTACACAAATGAGGTTTTGACACCACTGAACCACAACTATCCCACACCAGCAGAGCGAACAAGCTTGGCATCTCCGCAAATCAGATTGCTTTAGCTGTTTCTGCCCTGCACCGACCCAAAGGATGCTGAGTGTTCATTCAAAACTGCTCTGCCAGGCTGTCCATTTGAGGCCATCTCTCTAGAATGATGTATCCCCCCCTCCACTCCAATCAATAGCTCAAGCTAATGTGAATTTAGCACGTCCATGCCAGGAAATGGCCTAGTCCATGAGTCAGCGAGGCGGACCTCACCACTCTCCCTCCCCCATCTCATTGTCTAAAACCCTCTGCTTTGTCACAAACGTGGCTTGACGGGCAATGCACATGCTTCATCGTGTTGCATGGTGGCACTTATGTGCAGACAATGTGAGTTTGAATCCTGCTCGGGTCATTTTCTGCTCTATACCGCCCCATTAACTGGACAAAAAGAAAGCTGTAACATTAAAACAAGTATTAAAATAAATACTCTATTCATAACATTGCATGTGCACTGATAGAAAGAGAAAAAGAAAGATGACACATTGTCACTGGAGTGGAAACCCCACAAGAAAAGAGAAAAAGAGGCTACACACACACACTGGAAAGTTTAAGGAGTGACATCTCACAATCTCTAAAGTTGTTGGCTTACTAAAATACTGCATAAACTCCACAAATAAATCATAAATAAAGTCAGTATCACTGTACAATAAGGATTCATTTGCTTACAATAGTTAACTACTGTACATTATTTAAAGCACCCCTATTATGCTTTTTCAGAATTGACCTTACATGTAGTGTGTAATACTGAAGCTGAATGTAAAAGTCTGAAAAGTTTAAGTGTATCACAAATAAAGTTATTGTCTCCCAAAGGGAAGAACGGATTCTGAACTGCCTGAAATGAGTCAATTACAGTCTTACTTTCACAAATTTGCCTAATACCAGTCTATGGTGTTCATTGGCTGAACAATGTCTACTTTGACTCGCCCTCAAACACTGTAGTTGTAACCGAGGCCTGGAAGAGTGTGTTTCGTGTTATCAACATGTTAAGAAGACACTGTTTTCTGCACTACGAAAGCAAATCCACTTTGCATGCGGTAAAAACCGACGTGTAAAACCGGTAAAACCGACGTCATCGTCATTGTTCGTATCAATGTGTGTATCAAGTGCTGAGAAAGATCCAGAGCTGAAATTCAGTTATGGGAATTGACATTTCATTTCCGACATGTGCTGTAAGCGGTAGACCAATCACAACAGACTGGCCCATCTGACCAATCAGAGCAGAGAGAGACTGAATCCTTTATCAAACCCTTTCAGACATTGTGAGATAACAGGTAATGGATATTATTAGAAATTCAAGCGTTTTTCGGTTTTGGAGCGCTTGTAGGAGAACACAACTAGGAACATTTAAAAATAAGGGGCAATTAAGATGAACTAACAATGAACAAGAGTATTTTTTATTCATTAAAGTTTGAGTTCACCCAAAAATGAAAATTCTGTCATGAATTACTCCTCATGTCGTTCCAAACCTGTAAGTCTTTCATTCATTTTTGGGACACAAATGAAGTTTTTTTTTTGTTCTTGTTCATGAAATCTGAGAGCTTTCTGTCCCTCGATTGAAAGCTGCGCAACTGAAACTTTGATGCTTCAAAAAAATAATTTGTACCGTAATTTTCTGAAGAGACACAATCGCTTCATATGATTAACAGATTGAATTTAGGCTTTTATTGACATGTTGATTAGCGAACATAAACAGAAGCTTGCTTGACTTGCGAGAACAAACCTCATTGGTTCTTACAGAAGCTCAAACGTGCTGCGTAACAGGAGAATGAACCTCATTGGCTCTCACACGTTAAGCGCACATGCTCAAGCTTCCGCTTACCACAACTGATGTGTGCATTGATGAATGTTTATTTGCAAATAAAAGCATAAATTCAATCAGTTCATCATATAAAGAGATCGAGTCTCTTCAGAAATCTTTGACTAAACCACTCTATTCATATGGATTAGTTTTACAATCTCTTTCTGAACTTTTTGAAGAGTCAACGCAGTAGTTGTGTAGCTGTCAATGGAGGAACAGAAAGCGCTCACATTTCATCAAAAAAAAAAAAATCTTCAGTTGTGTTCTAAAGAGGAAAGAAAGTCTTACGGGTTTGGAACTACATCAGGGTGAGTAATAATGACAGAATTTTCATTTTTAGGTGAACTAAACCCTTCAACATTCTCAAAGATTTATAAATGCTGCACACACATTGTTCACTGTTAGTTCAGCTAATAATGCATTAAGTAATGTTAACAAATGAGACCTTATTGCAAAGTGTTACCATAAAAGGAAAAGAAAAGAAAAGAGCAAACACAAAATGAATCTCCAGCTATTTGATTCAAAAATGCCCAAACATTAAATCTGAAAAGCTGTTAATTAGATGTAGTTAACTGTGCAAAAAAAACGAAAGTCTTTTTGAATTAAGATTACAAAGGATACATTTTATGAATAAAAATGCTTTTTTATTAAAAAAGAACTATGTCAAATGCTGTTTACTCTCTTATATCATTATGTAGTATACTGTAGTTGAAAAGTCTGAGACCACATTAAAATCTGGGATAGAATAGAATTTAAAACTGAAAAAAAAAATATTTTAAAAATATTAAGGTGTGTTCTTTTTAAATTTTAAACACTGCACTAGGCCATTGATCAAATCATTAAATTTGTGAATTTGTGACACTCAGATG
This sequence comes from Pimephales promelas, assembly GCF_988280905.1. NCBI lineage: Eukaryota > Metazoa > Chordata > Actinopteri > Cypriniformes > Leuciscidae > Pimephales > Pimephales promelas. The sequence goes on along the minus strand of NC_142775.1, from coordinate 34,791,560 downwards.
ACATTGCTTCCACTGAAGCTCAAGTGCTCTGAATTATTCTCAAATCATGCTGGAAAAGAAAAAAACACATGCTGCAAATTAGATGCATATTCAGTATGCTGTCAGACCTCTGGGAGTGTATGTGGTTGAGAGCGGAGGAACTGTGTTAATATTAGCGACTGGTCCATAAGCACGAGCAGTGCGAGTAGTCTGTTGAGTGGGCTGCATGTGTGGGTCACTGGATGCAAATCACCGCCCCCATCGGTGAAATATGTGTAGTGTGAATGTTAATGGAGAAGATGGCATGGCTGAGTGAGTAAGTGTACTGTGGATCAAACACAGATGGCATAGACAGAGCATTCCTACTATGCAGATGAATTATTGCAGTAATATAGTATAAAAAAATACTTTTTTTAATTATTGAAATTGCTTAATAATTAAGTAAGTTTTACACAATGTTCTCTAAATTTGGAGCTGATGTTGTTATTTTTAATTGATTATCAGTTTATAGATTTTTCCTGCATGTGTCCAGTCATCAGAATAACTTTCCATCCTGTTAATCTTTTGTAAAATCCTTATAACTACAAAAAAAAAAAAAAAATAATAATAATAATAAACATGACAATCCTTCAGGAGGTGACATCCAGAGAAATCAACAACACAAAAAAGCGTAATAACAGTGTAATACCCATGTCATTATACAAATTTGTGTCATAAATCATATAAACACACACACAAACACACGCACGCCCACATGCACGCACGCATAAATAATTAAATAATAAGGATGAATATTAAAAGTAATAATGAAACAATATTACAAATATTATAAAAAATATGTACATTTCTGCATATCACAGTGATTATTTCAGTATAATTGAGATAATATAATAGTTTTTATTCATATTTTGAATGGTTTTCATTTTTATATTTTCTGTTTTCATTTCAATTTTACTTAAATTTTGAATAATTTTGTTGAATTATTTTATTTAAATTCAATCAAAATGTGAAATGTTTGCCTTTGCAATTACCTGAAATAAAATGAACTATTAAGAAAAACGTGTTTTATTCAATATTAAAAAAATGTAAAAAAAAAAAACAACAACAACAAAATCAGATTTAGTATTAGATTTAGTATCAGTTAATATAATAACCCTAGCATATTATGAACTGTACATCTGTATAAATATACAATATTATTCAAATAATATTTATAATACATTTATTTACATTATAAATAACTGTATAAATATTAAATGGTTTGTTTGACTTGAGGACGATGATATCAATATAATTAACGGTGTAAATATGAAAGTTTAGCCAACTCTCAATCATCACTGAGACATTTGTTCATCATATAAATTTTCTAGCTAAATAGTATTTAAAAAGTCTTGAGTTTGGTCAAGGCCTTTTTTCTAAAAGTCTGGTGTATCCCTTCATAAAAACTTTATAAATTCTGACACGAGCATATACATTTTTTAAGAGCCCCAAAGGTACTGCATAACAGGAATGACTCAGATGGTGTATGGTTGCGTAAGAGCCTGAAACGTCACATTATGCAGATGGTGTGTATGGTACCTCTCATGGTCGGTGGCGTGTAGACGCTCTGTTTCCTCTGGGCTGGAGACAGCTGGGCACTCTGGGCCTGGCGTGGACAGTGGAAAAGCACAGCGTGAGAGAGGGGATCTGATTTCACACAGACTCTATTTCAGGAGTTTTGCTCCAGCAGGAAATCAATGACAACTGCATCAGAACTCCATCCATCTCGCAGGAAAGCATCTCAGCATAGAGAGCTGTGCAGAGAAGCACCCGGAGGCTTAGCTTACATACCGCCACGTCCACTAAGACGGCTGGAAAGGAATAGCGTGTGATGTCTGATACGGTGTGTGAGTGAGGAAGATCAGATCTAATGCTCGTGTTAAGTGCTGGGTTCTCTGTTATTGCTTTAGAGTACTCACCTCTGTTTGATTTCCTGTAGTCTGCTTGTCATCTCCTGGAGGGGAAAAATCAACAGAGGGACTTACTGTTTTCTGTGCTTTATAGATTCAGAAAATGCAGCTAAAAAGTAACAGCGCTCCAAAGAGAGAAAAAAAAAGATTCTACATTATCAAAAATATTGGCACACTGTAAGGTTCCATGAAGAACCTTTAAAATCCATGGAACCTTTCCATTTATGTAAAGGTTCTTTAAATTATTATAACGTTCTTTACACTCAGAACACAGTCATGCTTTTAAAGGGATACTCCACTTTTTTTGGAAATAGGCTCATTTTACAACTCCCCCAGAGTTAAACAGTTGGGTTTTACCATTTTCTAATGTATTCAGCCGATTTATTGATATTTTTAAAAATGTCGGTAACCAGACAGCCTCATTGACTTCCATAGTATATTTTTTTCCTACTATGGAAGTCAATGGGACCAGAAGCTGTTTGGTTACTGATATTCTTTTAAATATCAGAAGATCGGCTGAATGGATTCGAAAACGGTAAAACTCAACTGTTTAACTCTAGGGGAGTTGTAAAATGAGGCTATTTCCAAAAAAAGTGGAGTACTATCCCTTTAAGAATTGTTCACTGAAAGTTTCTTCAATGACACCAAAAAGGTTCTTATATGCATAGGTGTAATTTGCAGGTGTAACCACTTTTTGCCAGGGTTGATATTGTCCTCACCACTTTTGAAATATCTCGCGGCACGGATGTAACTAATACAAATAAATAAAACATCTCTAGTTACCTAGAAGAGCATTCATTTCGTTAGTTTGTTATAAGAGGCGATCTAGCACACTGAAATATGTTGTTTTTGAAATCAAATGATCAAAGTGCTCTTCGATCCTGCAATCAGTGGCGCGGATACAGTGTTCTCTTGTGGCTTCACAAGGACGCGCGCTTTAATCCGTTGCGGAGACTCTCAATTCGTTCCGGTGAAATCACAAAGTATGTGACACAATATGAAAAATCACAATATGAGACGCAGATATATATGGGCCAGAAGGCGCCTCCTAGTGGTCTAACCCTAACATAACCGCAGACCTAAACCTACCCATAACCGAAGCGTGTTATGTTGACGCTAAAGGGTGCCATGTGCGTCGGAATTAGACGCAATGTCAAAAGTGTCACTAAATGACGCCCTAGGATGAGAATACGTTGTTTAAACATAGTTCTAATACAAGTTAAAACTGTATTGCTGGTGTAAATCATAATTGCAAATGTGCAATGTCAATTGGTGTAGATAGAAGAACCATAAAAAAACATATTTAACTTTGAGCTGTATAATTGTAAATGTGATTAATTGAACTTTTTTTATTGATTTGTTATGGATGTTTAAATCTCTTCTTAAGTTATAGAGTAACATGTTCTTGAAAAAGGCAAAAGGCAATCGGTTTGCATGCTAAATCCAATTGCTGTTCAAGTAAATACAACCGAGAAATGCCAAGTTGCAGGAAATGTTATATTAATTAGTTCAACTTAAATTGTTGTTGGGAGAAACACACATACACTGTGAAAAAATATTGTTGGGTTAACTTAAAGTAAGTAACCAGGTTGCCTTAAAATTTTAAGTTGATTGAACTGGAAAAACGTGACTTAATACAATGAAGGAGATTGATTTAATCATCAGAAACGCAAAATAATAAGTTATCTCAACTAAATAAATTATTTAAGTTGATTTGACAAAATAAAAAAATGTTGTGATAACAAATCTTGAAAATATTTTTTTAAATGTGTAGTAAATTGCACTGGAAATGATTTAGTTGCTGAAAATAATCATTCTGAGTTACTTCAACTCATGTGTACAGTAAGTGTACAACACTAAATAAGCATCTGTTAGTACAACATACTATCCTCATTTCACTTGTTTTTTTGGGGGGAATTTGCAATGTAATATGTTGCATGATGGAAACAATCTGTACCCCTAATATCCTTTAACAGAACCGAATTCTGTTAAAGGATATTAGGGGTAAAGCCAAATTTAGACCAATTATGTCTTAATGGATCCAAGAATGGAATGTGTTAGGTGACTAGCAAAATTAGATTTTAGATTCCACTCCCAAGTTTCTGTTTCCTAATGCAAACTGCTTTTATGAGGCCGACCCATTTCTTTCCCTGACTAAGCGGGGCTTATACATTATTTCAGATGTTAAAAAGTCGGGATATTTGTTCATTTCAGGTCTTGAAAGACCAATTTAGTCATCCTGGTCATCATATTTTTTTTTAGGGCAACTTAGAGTTTCATGCATGCTCTCAAAGCGTATGCCTTGAGGAAACAAACTGACTCTTTAGTGGTCTCTGGGCTCCAAATGATTTTATAAAAACTGGAGTGTTCTCATAAACCTTTCGTAATTTGCATATGCAGTGAGGATCTGGAACATTCGCAATCTGATATTCACTGGAAGGTTGTTATTGCTGCAGCTTCAATGAACCAAAAACGTCAAATTATTCCTTCTCATTTTGTTCACACATATTATTGCACACAAAAAGAGTGCTCAGATGAAAACATCCTCGTATAATATTACATATATTTGCAATGTTTTTGAAAAAAAGTATTTTATGCTCACCGAAGCTTAATTCATTTGATCAAAAATACAATAAAAATAGATTAATACAATTTAAAAAATAATTTTAACATATTTTAAAATGCAATTTATATGATGGCAAAGCTGAATTTTGTGAGTCTCATGTGATTCTTCAGAAATCAGTCTAATATGCTGATATGGAGCTCAAGAAACATTTATTTTTATGTTGAAAACAGTTGTGCTGCTGGAAACTGTGATTGATGCTTTGATAAATAGCATTTGTGTTAAAAAGAAATCTTTTAACATTACTGTATCATACTGAATAAAAATATTAATTGAAATAAAAACAATCATTTGAAGAAGTCACATTTAAAAATGAATGACATTTATAACACAAATGCTATTAGATTTAAAACACCAAAGTTGCATTAATATTGAAGAAATATCACTTTTTAGCAGTCAAAACAATAGAAATATTGTTTGATCAACCTGATTTACCATGTGATTAAAAATATTTGCAAAACCTTGCAAAAAGTGAAATTAATTCCGACAAAATCATTTTTGTTAATGCCAAACATATGATATGTTTTGTGGGCCACTATGTTTTCAACACTAATTTGTTGTGAATAGTCTGTTTTCATGCAATCATACAATGAAAGCTATTATACTGTGAGGAGTGTATATGCACTGACGTTTCACTTGTTTAAGGGGGAAAGTAGACTTTAAAAGCCCCTGAATTCTCTTAAAGCCACTGAACATCTTTATTCACTGACCTAATAGCCACTTAAGCCCATAAATGAAGCCTGAGCAAACGCTGGATTATGACTTCAGACCTGATGTTAAGTAGAACCAGAGGAACACAGTGAACAGTAGCCAGAAGAGCTTTCTTCTTTCATGGGCCCAGTGGCTCCACACATGAGGACCTTGTTAAAAAGACGAATCGTACAAAACGTCCGTGCCACAGGCACAGGTTTTCCTGCACCAAATTACCACTCTAACCGCAATAACAAGCCAAGCCGCTCTTCGACTTCATCTTCGGCTCGCAGTTACACGTTGCCCAGTTTATGACAAGCGGCGCTCGTGTGACGCAAGTTCTTAAAGCTTCAAAAACGTTCTTTATTCGGGACCGACTCCAAGTGTTTTGGATCAGAGGAAGAAATGCCAGCCAAACAAAGAGGTGCTTGTTTTGTGAATGCAGCTCTGTGCGTCCCACCTCCTCTACACGCCCCTGCGATCTACATCCAAAATCACAACCGCAACTCCACAAAAACCACCCAGTAATAAATCTGCATCAATCGGGGGAAAACAAACAGCTCTGAAATTAACAGCGTTTCCCAGTCATTTGTCAGGTTTGAATGGCTTTGTTGGAGAGCATGTCATCTCTGTTGAGTAAGACCTGGCGAGCGAAGGGAAGCTCGTGAGCTCATAAAAAGGCCTTCTTCTCGAGCAGAACCGGCAGATGGCAATACTGGCTCCGGCGGGAGGGTTTGGTTTAGCTTTATCATGAAAACCAGTCGACTCTGCCAAGTCAAACACAAGAGTATGGGCACATATGATCTCTGTGAGTTTCCAGCCAAGAGTCCATGGCACTCGGATGAGGCGGGTCATTGCTATTCATTTATGAAGATGCTGGATGTTTGAATACATCACTGATTCTTGAGACACAAAACAAAACATGTCACGGCTTCACCTGCCATTAGTTCTAAAACAGATACTAGCACTACAGCGTTCTTGCACACATGGCACGCACACACACACACAATTTTATTTACTGTTTATTTGATCAAAATTATTACAATTATCACTCACCACACCTAAAATGGCCTCAAATCAACACTTTATTCATATTAAAAAAGATTTAGTAACATAATTTAATGTAAATATAAAAAAAATACAATTATTTTTTGGAAAAACACTGTTCTTACAAAAGGAATTGATTAATATTAATTTTTTTTTTTTTACCTTTTGTAAACAATACCAGATATTTATTTAAAATTAAAACAAAAAATCAGGCAAGATGAAAGATCATCTTTCCATATTTTACTGGCAATGATTTCAACGACATCAAACAGACTCTATAGTGATTTATATATTTAATTTGAGGTAAGTGTGCATTTTCTGTCCTAATCATATCAACATATCAACTAACATTGTAAAAAAGCTGTTTGGGATTTTTTTTTTTTTAGTTGGACCAATCAGAAGCTGGATTTAATACATTTGTGATATGCAAAAAAAAATGCAAAAATATGAATTTATCTCTGCCTGAGGTGACAATTTATTAATTTATTTATAGAGCTGAAAATCAGTTTGAAACCATTCCGTATCTCAATTTATTCATTCAATTAAGTGAATCCTAAATTAACCATTATTTATCAGTAAAATCACTAATTTTGTTAGAAAGTTCGAAGCAGGACAGAATCATTTGAAACTTTCTGAACTGATAAACTGTTTTTTTTTCTTCTGTTCTGTAGCTTGTTTTACAGTTCTCAACAATCACTCATGTCTGATCTCATATCCTGAGAACTCAAAATATTCCGTCATAATGTGAAAACAATCAATCATAAGCTTCTGTAAATTATTTTCTGTCTTCAAGTGCTTCTGACTTATAAGCTTGGAACTCATAATTACGATGTGATGTGTTATAGATTTTCAGTCCGAATAAATCGGAGGCATTGCGCAATTTCATATTTCTTTCTCTCTTTTCATTTGACAAAAACAGGAAGCTTTTTTAGTGCTAATGCAACACTGGAGAACAAAGGATGTGCATTAGGTGTAGAAATGATGATTTATCTGTGTATTTTATCATTTTCATGGAGCCACAGAGAAATATGGGACGTTTTGTCTCACAAGCCTGGCGCCTCATAAACATGGCTAAATGTGCTTTCTGTCTAGCTTTATTACTGTTTATCAAAATGTAAACAGTGCAAATTATACAGTCAATTAAAACTTAATTATGAACAACCAATTAGCTATCACTCTTTATTTTCCCCAAGTAAAAACATTGTGGTGGGGCTCCAATCGTGAACATGATCGTTCAGGCATGACTCGAAGGCAACATTTGTTTGGATTCTGAAATGATTTCTCTACATTTACAGTGCCAAAAAAACCTGCTTCGCTTTCTCATGTGGGCTGTTGAGTGGGATTAGGGTCGAGGTTACCATGTTTACAGATGACGCTAGTGTGTTGGTATTTCCCTCAAGTGGAAAACTTTGTTGTGGAAAACATATGAAATTTGTCAGCATAATGCAAGTTTGATGGCAAAAGTCCTCTAGTAAAGACTATGACTGTTCCATGCAAGTCTTGAGGAACCAGTGGGTTACCTATTGAAGCAAAACATTACAAAAGGTTATTGTGAATTTAAATTGTTGAAATGAAGTGCGATAAAATGTTACACAGTAAGATCGAAATTTGCAATTGTGATTTAAAACTTGCAATCAAGAGAAATAAGTTGCAATTGTTTTCCAAATTCTTGAAAATGCTTGAGTTTGTGAGATACAATTATGAGATAAAAACTCACAGTTGGTGGATACCGAGTCACATTGTGAGATTTAAAGCCATATTGTGAGATAACAAGACACAGTGGGACATATAAAATCCCATTTGAAGATATGAAGTCATATTGTGGGATATAAAGTCAATCATAGGGGATATAAAGTCAAAGTATAATGGTGGATATGTCACATTGTGAGATTTAAGGTTAGATTACTAGACAAAGTGACCTTGTGAGATTCAAGGTCACATTGTGATGTATAAAGTCACCTTGAAAGATTTTAGATCACATTGTAAGATTTAAAGTCATAATTGTGACTTGTGAGATATAACAACACTGAGAAATAAAGTCACAAATGGTAGATATTAAGTCCCATTTTGAGATTTAAAGTCACATTGGGGCATAGCATGACATTTGGAGATAATAAAGTCGTATTAGGGGTATTGTCATATTGTAAGACATAAAATTGAAGATATAAAGTCACATTGTGACATGACAGGCTTACACTAAGACAGACAGTGCTTACACTAAGCTAGGATTAAACCTTAGTTCATTCAGGGCATTTAAGTAGCTTTTGTAAATGTGCCTAAGGAAAAAAAAAAACATTACTGGTGTGCATCTTGGGACAAAACAATGGCACTGATACGTCAATGCAAGATTCTTTCTGCCAAAACAGCTCAAACATGCATTTTAGTCTGGGACTACACTGTAAATATGCTTTATCTAATCAAAAAAATTGTGGCAACAGATTACAAGCAATATTATGAATTAAATTTAACAATTAGAATTGAGTAACAATTAATCAAATTAATTCCTTAAAAGTTAACCATTTAAAATGAGTAAAACTTACAACAACAACCCAAAACACATAAATTGAAGTCACCATTATGGTGATCAGTGTTTGTTTTAACATTTCAGTTTTCTCCTTCAGTGATTCTGCTTGTTAACATCAGGTGACTTCAATGTTGGCAATATAAAATAAAGAGTTCTCAATTAATCTTACAATTAATTTGTAAACTTTACTCATTTTAAATGGTTAACTTAAGGAATCATTAGTACTCAATGCTAATTTGTTACATTTAATTAATAATATTACTTGTAATCTGTTGCCACAATTCTATTGATTAGATAAAGTATATTCATTTTTACAGTGTAGACTTAAGTCTGTGAAACTGGGGAGTAAATGGTATATTTTAAGTAAATTGGTAGATATTACATCACATTGTCAACTAGTACATTGTGAGATGTAAAATCACCAGGATGGGATATGAAATCACAATTCCCTTTTTAATGGTGAAAACGGGCTTCTAAAGGGTCATTTGCAGAAGCACATACTAAGTGTAGGTATAATTGAATCTCAGCCAAAGACATCCCATCCATTTCCCAAACAACCATGAATTCCTATTATAGAAAAGCCTTATCACTCTACATTGAGGTTAAACTGAAAGTTCACCCAGAAGAGACAACTCTTGAAAAAGACGACGTAGCTTTGGCTCAACGGTCCACACAGACTGGCCGCTCACATACGCTGACGCCATAGGTGGGTTGTTTGTGCTGATAGCAGCCTGTTGACCATTGCCACATTCTCAGCGTGTTGTCCTGTCCCGACCCAAGGCTAGATTACAGACGCTCCGACGTGAAATGACCTCGCCAGACCTATCATGTTGTCCTTTAAACCAGAAGAGCACATTTCCTCCCGCAATATCATATAATGATTGTACATGAGAATTGGAGAGGGCCTTTTTTCATAACAATACAGAAACCCACGGCTTTATGTAAACAAAGGCAGCAATTCAAAAGGAATACTCCACAGCTGAACCCTTACAGCAACCAAACCTTGAAAAACACCACCAAATGATGCTCAAATATACACTAACTCTGGTTTGTTTTTGAAAAGAGCAGTCATGAGTTCTAACCCTAATGCATTAGGGATGCTAAATAACCAAAGCATACGTATTGAGATCTGTACAATGAGTGAATACCTGGAACTTTACCCTAAAGGTTCTGCTTAATGAGAGACAGACCGTTCACTGTAGATTCTTGTCTTGATTTAGATGCATTTAGGTTGCACAAGGACTTCAAATAGCAGTTCAATAGGGCTTTGTTTGCTACAACCCAACAGCCCATATAGGTTGAACCAGCTCTTTCAGTGAATATAAACAAGCATGGTTTAAGGCTCTTACCTGATGCACTGGGATCATTGTAGATGACCAATGTGGCTGGAGTTGGTCTCCGTTTGCGAATCTGAAGAGAGAAAGAAATAAATTCTATAACAATATTGTTATTCAATAAAGTGGAGGAACTATAGGGATTCTTAGGCCTGACATGGAGCAGAGTGAATAAAACCCCTTTAACCATGCAAACCACTGTGATACACAGCACTGAGTGGATTTTTAGTTTAACATTATTAGGTGAAAAAAAAAACCTAAGCCTAAGCTGGTTTTCTGATCTTAGTTGGTTTAAGCTGGTCCAAAACACAAATCACATTTACGTAATGAGCACATAAAGAGCAATTCTTACGCTTATATTGTTCATTTCACATGTAGGGTACCTCAAAATGTTACTTAAAAAAGCATCAACATGATTAAGATATGACATTGAGAGTCCAGACATGGTGAAAAGCTTGATGAATAACAAATGAAGGAATAATTTTTCTAATGATCTGTCCAGTTTTCCAAGAGTTTTTTCTTTCTTTCTGTGATCCAAGTTATACGACAACTTTGAACATGGCTCATCCAAATGGGATTTAGATCTCTATCTACTCTACTTGTAGTATTCCATGATAGTTTTAGTAGTTTAGTAAGTGTTAGCTGACAATAACAGATGGAACATGGGCGTAAAATGTTCATGCTGACTGATTTACCCCATGTGTCCGGACACCAGCATTTGTTGGGTGATTCACTGGGTCAATATAATCAATTCCCTGAGGAAGGCTGCTGGGTTTAGATCACATTTAGCCTCACAACATGCTGTCTTAACACATGTGAAACAGCACGAGCTCACACTCAACAACGTCGTCCTCCATCCACGTGTTTAATATACCTAAACATCAGAGTCAGTTTGATAAACAATAAGAATGACCCAGAGTGTGAAAGAGATTCAGGAGCTGTCACTTGAACTATCGGGCCAGTACTGCGTTCTCACAACATCAACGTTTGTTGATCCTACGCTATCTCACGACCAATTCGTACAAATTCGTACAAGTGATTCAAAAGTGGCTAATTCGTACTAATTCATACGACCTCACTCGTACGAATTTGTACGATTTGTCTAAACCCACGTGACGGTTATGTTTAGAGGCGGGGTCAGGGGTAGGTCATTCGTACTAATTCATATGAAATGGCTATTTCGGAAAATATGTACGATTTAGCAAAATCGCACTAATTCGTACGAGTGAGGTCGTACGAATTGTTACGAATTAGCCACCTCGTAAAATTCGTACGGATTCCCGTGAGATCGGGTTGGTTGATCATGTACATCTGTAATCAATCCCAAGCCAACTCACTGAGTTTCTCATGGTCTTACTGGATGTTTTGAATGCTGGTGGTGTCACTAAGGTAATGTTTTTTAGTTTGGTAAATAGCTTGTTGAAAACGACTATTCCAAGCGTCTCGGATGCAGATAGAGCAAATCAAAACTGGTCAGTTTCCAGAAAAAGCCAATAAGCTAGCCAAATGTTTATCCAGCATGTGTTGATTTTTGGTATGGTGGTGATGGTGCAGTGGATAAGACACATGCCTTTGGTGTGAGAGACCCGGGTTCGAATCCACTGTGAGGCACCAATGTGTCCCTGAGCAAGACACTTAAAGGGATACTCCACTTTTTTTGGAAATAGGCTCATTTTACCACTCCCCCAGAGTTAAACATTTGGGTTTTTACCATTTTCGAATGTATTCAGCCGATTTTTTGATATTTAGAAGAATATCGGTAACCAGACAATTTGTGGTCTCATTGACTTCCAAAGTATATTTGGTAACACTTTACAATAAGGTTCATTAGTTAACATTAGTAAATGCATTAACTAACATGAACTAACGATGAGCAATGCATTAGTTACAGTGTTTTTTAATCTTTGTTAATGTTAGTTAATACAAATACAGCTGTTCATTGTGCGTTCATGTTAGTTCACAGTGCATTAACTAATGTTAACTAATACAACCTTTGATTTTAATGACGTATTAGTAAATGTTGGAATTAAGATTAAAAAATGCTGAAGAAATATTGTTCATTCTTAGTACATGTTAACTAATGTAGTTAACTAATGTTAACTAATTAACCTTATTGTAAAGTGTTACCGTATATATTTTTTTCCTACTATGGAAGTCAATGGGACCAGAAACCGTCTGGTTACTGATATTCTTCTAAATATCAGAAAATCCGCTGAATGGATTTGAAAATGATCAAACTATCCCTTTAACCCCTAGTTGCTCCAGAGGTGCGTGCGACCTCTGACATATATAGCAATTGTGAGTCGCTTTGGATAAAAGCGTCAGTTAAATGAATAAATGTAAATATAGGAGAGACCAAAGCTAATTGTCACAAGGCTTATATCAAATTTTGAGTCAAATTTTATTTTACTGAAAAATCTGACCTACTACTAGCCTGATTGCTCCTGCACAAGCTTTACAACCACTGAGCTTTGAACCAGCATTGTTCCTTTAAAAGAAAAAAAGTATCCATGAAGAAAGAGCGAATGCCACCTTTACTGATGGAGAACTTACTCAGCACAAGAGAACGTGCCACTGATTGGACATACCAGCATCATCATAAAATCAGCCCAGCACTTTCCTGTTGTCACACTGTCAGCAACAGCGCCAACATCAAACACTTTTACTGCCAGGCATGCAGCCTCTCCGCTGGATCTAGATCCATCAATGAACAGCTCTACTAGCTGGAACACAACAAACATCTAGTCTGCTGCATGCAACCACAATTAAACAATTGTTTTATGATGCACATTTTCCCTTTAGCACCAAATACACACTCATTGCATTACCGTTGTCATTTTTTAAGAAGCAAAAAGTATTGCAATTTGCACTAATCCTCACACTAAAGTGCATGCACATTCAAAACACTATTTGTTACATTCTGTGCATTTAAAAAAAATGACATATATTTACCAAGCACTACAATCCCACAATGCATGACATCATATCATAAAACTGATTTTGACATTAATCTGCAGAGATCTGATGCTTCGAGACCGTCTCAAGGGAGCCAAAGAGGTTCCATTAGGCCAAAGTCTCCATTAATGCAAAAATAAAGAGCCTCTCTCTACTTACATGCTCGGCCGCCTGGGGATCCAACTGGCTCTGGAAGAGTGGAACGGCAAACTGAATTTTCTTGGGGCTGTTGGGCTCCATGCTGAAAGAGAGAGCTGACGGAGAGAGAGATGGAGACAAACTGGACCCTACTTATCAGTCACTGTGTTTTCTCTCTCTCCTGTACAGCCCGCCTTCCTTTAGAGAGAGAGAGAGAGAGAGAGAAAGAGAGAGAGAGAGAGAGAGAGAGAGAGAGAGAGAGAGAGAGGATAAGCCTCAGAGACAAACAGCAGAACAAACAGTCAGTCTGTCCTTCCCACATCCATGTTGTCCCACTCACTTCGCTTTGGTCCTGTGTCCCATAAACCACACAGAAGCGAGGATTGGCTGCAGGTCTTTCTCAGTGTGAGTTTTCCGACTGCTCTGGGACACGCTCAGATCTCTCTCTGCTTTGCTTTCTCTCTCGCTCTCCCTCACTATCATTAGCAAGACTCAGAGCAATGCAATATAAGCCCCCACCGGGACCTGCTGATGCTCCTACATTATTTATGATCCTGATTCAGGATGCTGTCGGCAGTTTTCGCATCACATGGCCGGATTTCTCTGCACGGACACGGGTAAACCGTGAGACAAGAGAACGTTCTTTATAATGTATAACACGCTCGATCACACTGGCACTTCATTTATGGATTTTTAATTATTCAGGAATTCTTGGAGGTGGGAATGAATCACTGCCCTGCTAAACCTGCCATTTTATTTTTAGGCAGAGTGGGTGCAGGGTTTAAATCAAGGGTTTTTAGACAAAAGTGAAGAATGTTTTTGTGAAGTAACGTTTTAAAATATAAAATGAAGATTCCCATAAATTTTGATCCAAAGGTTTTCCATGAATTTTCCAGGCGTCTGTGACTGATTTATAGCGCTCACAATAGCTAGCTGATATATGTATTTTATATTTAGCCATCCTTTAGAAGAAGAACACGTAAAATAATAGAGAGCTTTGTGCCATTGAGTTTCGCACATGTAAAAAAAACTAAGAAAATGCTAAAATGTAGTTTTAGATATTAATATTTTAAAGTTGAGCATAATTAGAAAATTCCTTGGTATTTCCAGGTTTTCAATAACCCTGGCAACCATGTAACAGTGTTGTTATTGCTAACCAAAACTAAATTGTTTTTGTTCACAAGTAAATATGACATAAAATATAAATATTAAAATATGAAATTCTTGCCATGGCAACTCACTGAAATAAAATAAAAGTTGGTTATTGAGAAATAAGTTTCTCAAATAAGTTTAGTAACTTGATCAAACAAAAAAAATAATAATAATTTAAATAAATAAAATAAAAACGAATTCAATGTTAAAAATAAATATTTATAATTTTCAATTAATTATTAATTAATTAATATTAACAAAAAATTTTAAACATTTTTTCCTTGTAAAATGCACACATACATTGTAAAAATGAATGCTTTATCTAATCAATAAAATTGTGGCAACAGATTACAAGCAATATTATTTATTAAATTGAACAAATTAGAATTGAGTAATAGTTAATCAAATTAATATTCTAATTAATTCTAATTTGTACAATTTAATTAATAATATTGCTTGTAATATGTTGCCACAATTTTATTGATTAGATAAAGCATATTATTTTTTTCAGTGTACTCAAACACACTTAAAATGTTATTTGTTTGTTTTTGGATAATGAAAGTAAAAACTGGCGCAATATTAGGGGCAATGATTCAAATTGAGACCACGTATCGATCCTAACGCTATAGGACAGACGCCACCTGTGCTGTTTGCTCGGGCTGCTGGACATCTGCCAATGAGATAACTGGTATTGATCCACCTGCCTACTTTGAAATAGGTCATTAGTCTGTGGCCTGTCTAAAACACAACCTGAAGGGGCAAAATGGAGGTATTTCTGGAAACAACAACTAATATGAATGAAAATGAAATGAACAGTTGGTTCAATGTTACTACACACACATATTGTACAGGGCATCCCTGAGACCCAACAGAGTACGTGCGGTTTACAGAATGGGTGAATGGATAATGCTGTCCATTACACAGAGATTTCGGAAGTTTTACCTTTCACTGTGAAGATCGATTTAGATATATATTGACCGAAGCGCCCATGCCTTCAGATCAGTTGGACTTGACTGTGGTTACAAGAGGTAAAAAACGATATAAATACTGTTCGTTTTCTCACACAAACCGCTCGTTTTGTGTCTTAGGTCATCAATGTGTACTTGCATTTATGAATCATTAAATGTTTAATTTGGACTTCTCTGTGCATGCTCTTCGAGGTGGACCCCATATACCTCCATTATATGACAGACAAGAACGGTTTGACCTAAAAATATCTAAATTGAAAATACTGTGGAAACAAAGACACCTACATCTTGGATGCCCTTGAGGTAAGCTAAAACATATTAAAAATTACTTGCAAAGTGAACTCTTTAATCAAACGCAGTCTTTGTGAGCATAAGAGACTTCTGTCAAAAGTTCTTTCAAAATTATAATAAATTGATAATTTGTTCTTTGATTTTTAACTCTTCCATTAAAACAACAGAGCCAAAGCTTGTTGCGAAACAAGCCGTTTCTATTTTTCCGCTCTAGATTCAATCTAAAAAGAGTCCAAAAACTCAGTCTAAAAAGAGTGAGTATAGGAAGCCCGAATAAACAAACTCACACCAGTTCAACCTGTTCACCTCAGAAACAAACAGAACTACACCACCTGACCTGACTCATGTTTACACCCTGTCATCACTGCCGCCCATTTACAGGTTGAGGCCTGACCTTATGACCCTGATTGCGCACAAGGAGCAGGTAATATCAGGGAGGAAATTACTAGAGCTTAATCTACGTCAACGAGTGAAGAAAGCACAAAACAGGCCCTGTTTATTACCCACGTCCCAGTGCGTCTGACAGACCGTTGCGTAAGCTTTAACAGATATGCGTTTATTACA
Source organism: Pimephales promelas (assembly GCF_988280905.1). NCBI lineage: Eukaryota > Metazoa > Chordata > Actinopteri > Cypriniformes > Leuciscidae > Pimephales > Pimephales promelas. Next base: position 34,775,346 of record NC_142775.1, on the reverse strand, counting down.
CAGCGAGTGCAATTAATCTAAACAGCAGTCACACAAGCTGTCGTGCACTGAGGTTTGATGAAAACGCAAAGAGTACCAGTACCAGACCAGGCTGTCCTGTCCAAAAGTCCATTTGTGTGTTCAAGAACACACAAGGACAAAAGTACAACCATGCCCTTGTGCTCACTGGTGTTTTTCCTTAAGTAAGAGGCAGGGTGAGAAAGAAAAGTGGGATTGTGAGGTCGGGAAACATTCAGCACCCTCTATTAGACGTGGCGGCGACTGAAATCCAATAGCAGCTGTAATAAAGTTAGAAACAAAAAACACCTTTATCCTGTTGACTGAACACAGCGGAGCTGCTCAAACAGTTCAAAATGAAAATCCCACTCGATTGTCGAGTTATTCAACCCATTTCTGTTATATCAGTATCCCGCAGGTCTAATGTAGCCTTTTTATGTTAATGGCCACCCTCTGAATCATTTCTAGCGTGCCCACAGTATCAAACTCACTCTCCCGCCAACCTACTATCTCAGAGACATGTTTCCATGGTAACAGTGGGCCGGATTGAGTTATGTATCAAAATAATTTTCTGACCCACAGGTATTTTCATCGTCACACTTGGCTAAACACAGCAGTAGGAGTCTGCTATTAACATTGTTGCCCGCATTAAAAAGGACAAGCACGATCGGGAACAAAACAATTTTTCAGATCAGCTGAAATGATGTGGGCCTGTATCAGATCAAGCACAATGAAGGTTTTATCAGGTGCTTAATATTTGGAACACATAAAAAAGTTTCATATTCAAAACCCTTTCAAACATTCCATTGAAAAGGCTCTCTCTCTCTCTCTCTCTCTCATCTTGGAACTCATCTTTTTTTAAAAGGAAATTATTACTTTTATACATCAAGGATGCATTAAACTGATCAAACGTGAACGGAAAGACAATTATAACCTTTAATATACATTCTGTTCTTTTGATCTCTATTCACCAGAGAATCCACGGGGGAAAAACTGTTTTTCAAAATGTATAATAATAAGAAATGTTTCAAATCAGCATATTAGAACGAATTTTTGGAATTTTTTAGAAGGATCATGTGACACTGAAGAAAGGAGTCGTGATGCTGAAATTTCAGCTTTGCATCACAGGAATAAGTTATACTTTCAAATATATTAATATTGAGTTATTTGTTTACTATATTAGTTTGTAATAATATTTCTGAATATATTATTGTTTTACTGTATTGAAAATGCACCTTTGGTGAGCAAAAGACACTTCTTTTACAAAAAATGAAAGATCTTGGCAATCTCAAACTTTTGAATGGTTATGCATTTTATATATATATATATATATATATATATTATTGCCAGATTGTATCATGTACACCATTTTTTTCTGGTTAAACACCAACAAATGTACCATCTATTGTAAAAGTTTGTGTTTATGTATGTCTATGTATACACACACACACACACGCGCACACACACACACACACACACACACTCACCTAAAGGATTATTAGGAACACCATACTAATACTGTTTGACCTCATTTCACCTTCAGAACTGCCTTAATTCTACATGGCATTGATTCAACAAGGTGCTGAAAGCATTCTTTAGAAATGTTGGCCCATATTGATAGGATAGCATCTTGCAGTTGATGGAGATTAAGGGATGGACATGGTCAGAAACAATGCTCAGGTAGGCAGTGGCATTTAAATGATGCCCAATTGGCACTAAGAGGCCTAAAGTGTGCCAAGAAAACATCCCCCACACCATTACACCACCACCAGCCTGCACAGTGGTAACAAGGCATGATGGATCCATGTTCTCATTCTGTTTACGCCAAATTCTGACTCTACCATCTGAATGTCTCAACAGAAATCGAGACTCATCAGACCAGGCAACATTTTTCCAGTCTTCAACTGTCCAATTTTGGTGAGCTCTTGCAAATTATAGCCTCTTTTTCCTCTTTGTAGTGGAGATGAGTGGTACCCGGTGGGGTCTTCTGCTCTTGTAGCCCATCCGCCTCAAGGTTGTGCGTGTTGTGGCTTCACAAATGCTTTGCTGCATACCTCGATTGTAACAAGAGGTTATTTCAGTCAAAGTTGCTCTTCTATCAGCTTGAATCAATCGGCCCATTCTCCTCTGACCTTCAGCATCCAAAAGGCATTTTCGCCCATGGATTCTTGGCCTGGGCAAGATATTCAGATCCTAAATACACTATAAAAATAAATTGTAAAAATAATAAAAGATTAAAAACATGCAGTGAATAAATGCAATTAATTAAGAAGACTGATTAACTATTGATAGCACAATTATATCGTTCATTAGTAAATTTAATTTCAAACTCATAAATAAACCAAATAGGAAAGCATAATAGCGTAAAACAGTAAGCACTGTAATTCTACCCTTGATAAGTTTATAAGGCGAGAAATACAAATGTGTTCAAAACAGAAATGTGCAGCTCATACTTTTATTAAAATGCTTATGTGAACTCTTCTCTACGAACTTGAGTGTTATTAGATGAATTAGATGAGTTTCCTATATGCACACAGCCCCTTTCCGGCATCCTTTCACATCTCCTTCAAAAGATTTAATGATTTTGATGTAATTCTACAAAGACAAGATTAATACGCATTTAATTATGTGGTAATCAAGAACATTCATTATTTTTTTTTTTTTTTTACACTATTTTCAGTAAAAACCATTCAAAACCACAAACACCATCTGAAACAACCCAAACAAAATTATGACTCGGCAAGTGTACGTACAAAATAAATAAATCTTTATTAATGATTTGCATTAAAGATTATCCCTCATGCATCCCAGGCGGAAAGGGAACACACCCCCTTAGTCGCATAAATCAATTAGTATTACAATTCATTTCATCTTAGACAACAAAAAAACTCATTCACACTGAGGAAAATTAAGTTGAACACTTTAAATCCAGAAGCAGATTTGACAGACAATCCTCTGCTGGCTTTAAGAATAAAAAAATATTTAAAAAGCGTGCTAGTGTATATTTATATATATATTGTATGTATAAAGAGAATTTAGTGCTTTCTTCTCACAGGACAAAATGTTTATGAATGTGCTCCGAAGGCTTAAGTGTCTTATCTATACATACAGTATGTGATAGACTATCAACAGGAAATGAAGACAGCTGTGTGCATTTTGAGTAGAACAGTAGTTGTGATTGGTCAGTTCAAGTTTAAGAGAGAAAAAAAAAAGTGAAATGTATTGCACGGTTAGTTCCTCACAGAGGCTGATTTAGAAAACAAGTCTGATTACAGTAGACATTTTTGTCCTAGACAAACAAACACAGAAACACTCAAACAGAAAACTTTAGTCACCCACAAGTCTTTTCAAACATTCGACAAGACCTGCATCACATACTTAAATACATCCCAAAAGATTCATTACATTTCTGTAATATGTACCAGACGGATGCCACAATAAGCCGTGTGCCCTTTGCGGATTTGGACAGGGGAAGATCTCAACCGCTGCATATGTGGAATCTGGACTTGAAGACATGATTCAGATTCACTGCAACTCGACAGTCCAGAAGCATTGGAGTCTGGAAGGGCTTCACAGACAGAACCAGAAAGAAGTGCTGGGCCTTTCTCAGTGCAAAGCTTTAACCAGTGTTCGTTGAGACTATTTCACAGGATTTACTACTTCTTCACCTGCAGAAGGAAACAAAACCGAGATACTGTCTGAAAAGACCGGAAACTGTCAACTGCCTTCTAAAGCATATTGTCGGATACTCAAAATTACACAGACCTTTTTACAATTATATTAAAATATATATCGATACATTTCGGTACTGATTGAATTCTTCATGTAATTATTAGGGACGGTAAGATTCACCAATTCGCATCGGTGCCTCGGCATAAAAGCTAACGATGCATCGATTTAAATAAGTGTGCATCGGATACAAGTTGGCATTTGTGTCGCGATGCATCGTTTCTAACATCTGCATCGGTAAAAAAAAAGATTGAATCATATGTAATTATTAGTAGATGCGCAATACTTTTACTATTTAGAAAGTGACCAATCTTATTATGTAACTGCTGCGTTCACGCCGAACGAAAATTTCCATGTTAAGTCATAGTAAAGACGAGTATAATAGAACTGTTTGTGAAAGGTTTTTTTAATTTTATTTATGTGTATTGTTTATGTTAAAACAGCACCTGCTTTCATTAAACTTTTTGGTTTTGTAAAAAAATATGAAAGAACCATGCGTTAAAAGTCAGATGGCACTTAAGCTACTTTTATGATTTGCTGTATGTCTGAATAAAAGAAATAAAAATTCACTATCTATACCATATTGAACTGCATAGCATATATATATATAGTGTTACGCACACACTACTGTATATATATATATATATATATATATACTGTGTATATATATATATATATATAGTGTTACACACAGTCAAACCAAAATTTATAATTTATTCAGACACCTTCAAAATTTCTCACATTATAACAGTTTATTCGCTATAGTTTAGAGAATGGTAATAAAATATGGCAAGAACTCCGAGAGTTATTAAATCAGTTGATATTTCACTGGTTTTGTCCATGCTTCTGTTAGACTGTCTCACAAATGAATAAGGTAGAATATCTGTCAGCTGTTAAATTTAAATACACAATTAGATCATACTAATTTAGGTCAACCAATTACCAAATAAAGATTAATTTTGTTCAGTCTGTAGTGTAAAAAGGTCGTAGTGTAAAAATTAGCAATTAAAGAAAAAACACTGAAGCAAATCATGGTCAGGTCAAAGTGTCTGATTAATTTTTGGTTCCAAATTTTAATAGATTTTATTGGTAGTCCACTGTATGATATTATTTTTGGGTATAATATGTCACAGTTTATTTTATTTTGCTATCCTCACTTGCATAAATGAACTATAGTGGCCTGCACCCACTTGGGAAAAAATAAAATAAAAAATGATGTCCAGTGTCTGAATAACTTTTTGTTTGAATATATATATAGTGCGTGGAGTGAATTGTTTTATTTGTAATACTGCAGTGAAAAATATCAAATTGTGTGGAAATTATTTTTGGAAAGGCTGTCTTACAAATTATGAACGCATGCAAAAACAAAATATTGAATATAATGTAGTTAATGTATGCTTTTCCCTCTGAGCTTTTGGTTTTCCTATGCATTTCTTGCAGAGTAAATTAAAACCTGTAACTGTAATTTTGCCAAATAATTTTGTCAGATAAAGAAATGTCAGATGTTTTGTTCTTCTTTCATTCAAATATGAAATATTTTCCTCATATATTGATGGCTTAATTGAACTTGTAGCGTCATTAAAACAAATATCCTGACATCACTTTTGACCACTACTATATATACAGATATATATATATATATATATATAGTGCGTGGAGTGAATTGTTTTATTTGTAATACTGCAGTGAAAAATGTCAAATTGTGTGGAAATTATTTTTGGAAAGGCTGTCTTACAAATTATGAACGCATGCAAAAACAAAATATTGAATATAATGTAGTTAATGTATGCTTTTCCCTCTGAGCTTTTGGTTTTCCTATGCATTTCTTGCAGAGTAAATTAAAACCTGTAACTGTAATTTTGCCAAATAATTTTGTCAGATAAAGAAATGTCAGATGTTTTGTTCTTCTTTCATTCAAATATGAAATATTTTCCTCATATATTGATGGCTTAATTGAACTTGTAGCGTCTTTAAAACAAATATCCTGACATCACTTTTGACCACTACTATATATACAGATATTTATATATATATAGTGCGTGGAGTGAATTGTTTTATTTGTAATACTGCAGTGAAAAATGTCAAATTGTGTGGAAATTATTTTTGGAAAGGCCGTCTTACAAATTATGAATGCATGCAAAAACAAAATATTGAATATGATGTAGTTAATGTATGCTTTTCCCTGTGAGCTTTTGGTTTTCCTATGAATTTCTTGCAGAGTAAATTAAAACCTGTAACTGTAATTTTGCCAAATAATTTTGTCAGATAAACAAATGTCAGATGTTTTGTTCTTCTTTCATTCAAACATGAAATTTTTTCCTCATATATTGATGGCTTAATTGAACTTGTAGCGTCATTAAAACAAATATCCTGACATCACTTTTGACCACTACTATATATACAGATATATATATATATACAGAACACACACATACCGGTATGTGTTTCAAGCACTTAACAGATCTGTATTGAGCATAATGTGATCCATCAAACCAACCTCCATCCTCTGTTCTGCTGCTTACACAGGAGGCTTCCTGGCTGGAAGAGGAGATCTATGTGGCGACACAGCAGCTAGAAGCTCGTTCACAATCTCCTGCCTGATTTCATGAGCGAGGCTATCTTTAATCTGCGGGAGGATACAAGAAATGATGTTAGACTGCATTACAGGCAGGAAAATCAAACACTAACTATATAGTAAGACCACCTAAAATGTGAATAATTTGAATTATTTACATGAAATTACATTTCAAAGTGACAATAATGCAGTTATAGTCAAGTATGCCAAACATTCACAAAGTGGACAAGTTTGGATTAGTCCCAGATGTAAGAGTAACGTGAGACCACGTTTATTTGTATAGCACATTTCCCACAAGTTTCAGGGTAACACTTTACAATAAGGTTCATTAGTTAACATTAGTAAATACATTAACTAACATGAACTAACGATGAGCAATGCATTAGTTACAGTGTTTTTTAATCTTTGTTAATGTTACTTAAAATAAATACAGCTGTTCATTGTGTGTTCATGTTAGTTCACAGTGCATTAACTAATGTTAACTAATTCAACCTTTGTTGGAATGTTGGAATTAATATTAACTAAGATTAATAAATGCTGAAGAATTATTGTTCATTCTTAGTACATGTTAACTAATGTAGTTAACCAATGAACCTTATTGTAAAGTGTTACCAGTTTCAATTTACTGTGAATAAATTTGTTTAGGATTGGAGATTATGATAGATAGATAGATAGATAGATAGATAGATAGATAGATAGATAGATAGATAGATAGATAGATAGATAGATAGATAGATAGATAGATAGATAGATAGATAGATAGATAGATAGATAGATAGATAGATAGATAGATAGATAGATAGATAGATAGATTATCTATTATAGACCATTTCACAAGATGTAAACAACACTGGTCCAGAAGCACTTCCTGTTTCAGTTTTTTAACACTACATAAAAGCTGGGATAAAATACAACCAACAGAAAATTTAAAACTGAATCAAAAAGTTAAACAAACATCTTTAAGATGTTTTCTTTACATGTGAAATAAAGAAAACAGTTACAAACTGAAACAGGAAGTGCTTCTGGACCAGTGTTGTTTACATCTTGTGAAATGGTCTATAGATTATCAATTATCTCGACAATGCAATTTTGACCCATCTTCATAATTAGGTGTGACTTATTTTAGGAAATTATGGTATCTTGTTTCTAGAAAAGCACAATTTTTTAAAAAGAACTACTATCATACTACCGAAAAATATAGTTAAAGTTGTTACAACTTAACTTTAGTTACGCCCCAACACAACATACTGTATGTGTAAACCTGTCGTACAGCAACACTCACAATGATGTTAAACAATCTGAAGAGTTTTTTTTCCCCTCCATATATGAAATCCCAAGAACTGGCAGTGATGTGAAGTGTCAAATATACAGTATTGACACACCGATGAAGAACATCAGGTCTTGCCAGGCTGTTACATCACCCCACAGGCCTTGAAATTTACTTCAACAAATTCAAATTCAGTCCAAGTTTCCGTTAGAAGCATCAGAACTGCTGGAACATGGAGACTTGTAAATCAGCATAAACTGATGCATGATATTTCATGAGCAAATCTGTCAATCATCACACACACACCAAAAACCATCACAGCTACAAAGGACTCGCTCTAACGGTGCCAAAGACACAGTCAAATATGCTTTTTCCACTTTCTTTGAGACGGGGACGGAAAACACATGCTGCTTTTGTGTCTCCATATCATTATTTTCTAGATGTTTTGGCAGCATCTAACAGTATTTTTACATGTCTGTCTGGAAAACTCAATTGTGATGGGTCAGTCTTGGCATTTTGCTGTCAGAAATGTCTTGTTACATACCACGGCTCTCTAAAATGCTTGAATCTGATTGGTCAGTCACAACATTTCTGTTGCTAGAACGATTGTTTTGTTCACTGTAATGGATTATTAGATAATAAACAGGTACGATTTTAAAACGGTTTGCTCTCAAATGAATATTTCATGTCCCCGTCATAATGCAAGTAGTGAAACGCTGTGTAATAAATTAACCCTTAAACGTCCGTCTTGTTTGAACTTGTTCGTTTGCAGTGTTATTTTAGTATCATTGAGTAGTTTTATAAATGAGTATTTTAGCATCATATTACAGTTTGTATTAATATTTTGAACTTAGTATTTTTTTCCCTTTTAATTTTAGTCAAAGTATTAGTAATTTTGTAATATGATTTTGTTTTTATTTTAATATTTTTTATAAATATGTCTGTATAGTTTTATTCAGGTTTAGTTATTTTAGTAAATCAAGTTAAATTAAATGAAAATAAAAAATGTTGCCTTGGCTAAAATAAAAATAATATATATAATATAAAAAAACATAAAAAAATTGTTGCTTGAAATAAAATAAACGCAGCGTTTATTTTATTTCAAGCAACAATTTTTTTTATGGTTTTAATTTTAGTTTCAGTTCACTATAATAACCCTGGCTCAAAGTTGCTTGATAGAAATAGTTTCTATTTGCGGAAGCTTTGCGTTTAATGAGCTGATAAACTTTTTGAACTCAAATATTATTATTTTTTTGCGATAACAACCGATTGGATGTACAGTACATTACACCTTACATATTGGCCATTGACAATGCTGTACATCAGTCGGCTCATTCGGATAAATGTACAAGTTCTCTCACCTCTTGAATAAGATGTTGCAGGTCACCATTCCCTCTACTTCTACTCCTCCACTCGGTGGGAGAGCAGTCCTCAGCCGTCCTGCTCCTGCGACCATCCAGCGACGACTCTTCTTCATCTCTGCTGAACTCTAAAGTAGTCGGTGTCAGGTTCGGCTCCATCCTTTCCGGGGATTCAGGCCCAGGAACCTCCATTCCAGGCCGCGGAGGGACGGTGGGTGTGAGGTTGAGGGTGGCCCGGTAAACGGTGCCTCTTTGCAGGGAAGGAGAGCAACAGTCATGTGATCGGTTGGATCTGCCAGGGCTGGATGCTCTCGACGAGCGGCCTGAACTGAGTGTGGGAGCATCATATCCCAGCTCAGATTGAAGGTACAACTGCTCCTTCAGGAGGTCCGTCACCTGTACATTCATATACGAGAATTGGAAAAGGAAACAGAGTAGAATAAGGCATGGAAATGATATCCGATACAGGAACCAGTAACATGAGAATAATCCACTCACCGGCTCCATGGCCCGCAGCGCTGAAGAATTAGACAGGCTTTCCATGCTGTGACCTCTCTGCATGCCCTGTGAGACACGTGTTTGTTACTAAAGAGTCAAATCTAGTCTCTTTTGATCAACAAAGCTGCGTTTATTTGATCACAAGCAAAGTAAAAACTGTAATATTGTGAAATATTCTTTACAATTTATAATAATGGTTTTCTATTTTTACATAAAAAAAAAAAAAAAAATCCAGTGATTCAAAGCTGAGTTTTCAGCATCATTACCCTAGTCTTCAGTCACATGATCATTCAAACATGCTGATTTGGTCCTCAAGGAACATTTCTTAATATTATCAATGTTGGAAACAGTTTTTTTTTAGGGGACTGGGATATGTTTGGTTTTTAGGATTTGTTGATGAATAGAAAGTATAAAAAAAGCATTTATTAGAAATAAAAATCCTTTGTGAATTATAAATGCCTTTCCTCTGAAAGTTGATGCATCCTTGCTGAATAAAAGTAATAATAATAATAGAAGTTATAATACAAAAAAAATAAAAAATCTTACTGACCCAGTAGTGTATGTACAAAGTTTCCACATTTTAGTCATTTGTCATCACACTAATGGTATATAATAGTTATTTTGCTAAAATTCAACTCAACACTGCTTTTTGAAAATGTAATATATAAAACAATGTCAGTTTATGGTTATTCTAACTATATCAGGTTCACTGTGAACCTCACATTAGAATTCACATTTAGACTTAATCTGCACTTCCAATCCTAAGAGGCGATAATAAAAAATGAGAAATGCATATTTTGTTATTACCTGCAAACAGATACATACTTTTTGTAATTTAAGGCAGAATAGGACTAAGCTAAGCTATTACAGCATCTTTTATCATTTATAATGAGGCAGCTGCAGTCACATCCACTGACCATGTGGTGGCGGTAGAGGCTGCTGTGCTGGGAGCTGCTGCGCATCTCTTCATTCAGAGAGAGCAGGCGATCCTCCAGCTGAAGCTCCAGATCTTGCAGCTCCTGTCTGACTGCGGTCCGCAGGGTTTCCAGATGTTCCGCCTCCCGCCTGCAACAGCAAAAGTTCAAGTTTTTCAAGTTTCGGTTTTTATCAGTTCTGCAGACTTGGTAAATCACTAATAGAGGTGCAGCGATCGTATCAATTTGAGGTTGAAATAGAAAAACAATAGTTGAACACTATTATTTGCTAGTACAATAACCTTTTCAATAGTGATTAATCATTAGCATGTATGATTTGTTTCCACATTTTAGGGTTCTTGATGAGTTTATTGCTACATCCACCTTTCTCTCCATCAAATTGTAAAGCTGTTCAGTGCAACTTGAAACTAACAAGCTTTTGTAAAAACCGAAATGTGAAAATATTAGTTCAAAATAACTTCTATTTTAAAATATTTTTAAAATTGTAGCTGAAAGCTGAATTCTCAGAAGCAATTAGGCCTACTCTAGTATTCAGCGTCACATGTCCTTTACAAATCACACTAATATGCCTATAAATCATTAGTATGATTCATTTGACAATTCATTTAGTGGCGTTCTCTCTGTAAAATTGTACTGCCATTCAGTGCGACAAGGAACATCTTTTCAATTCGATTTTTCTTTTACAGACCCCCTTAAAGGAATACTCAACTTTTTTTTTTTTGGAAATAGGCTCATTTTACAACTCCCCCAGAGTTAAACAGTTGAGTTTTGACATTTTAAAATCCATTTAGCCGATTTTTTGATATTAAGAAGAATATCAGTAAACAGACAGTTTCTGGCCTCATTGACTTCCATAGTATATTTTTTTCCTACTATGGAAGTCAATGAGACCAGAGACTGTCTGGTTACTGATATTCTTCTAAATATCAGAAAATCAGCTGAATGGATTCGAAAACGGTAAAAATCAACTGTTTAACTCTGGGGGAGTTGTATAATGAGCCTATTTCCAAAAAAAGTGGAGTATCCCTTTAAGGCTCCAGTTTAAAAAGAAGTGTTTTGCCTTTCAAGACCAATGTGTGAGACTTGGACAAAAGGAGCCAGAGGGTGAAGCTCTTTGCCCTTTGGGGCTTGTGATTTTGTTCCTCACCGCTCATCTGGACTAAGATGCTGGTAGACCATAGACTGCTGTCTCATGAGAGCCAGTTCCAGATCCATCATCTGAGTCCGGAAGACGTTCAGACTCCTGCGCCGCATCTGAAGCTCCTGCAACAAGTCGGTAGGGACATAAACATTAGGTTAAAGACTACCCAACATAAACTCTTGCACAAGCTATATGATCATCTCAATTGCATAAGAGGCTTCTACTGATGCAACTCATGTGACTGCTTCCTCTTTGGAAAAGTATGTACCTCATAAAGCAGTTGGACAGAGCGTGGTGTACTGATCCTGTCAATGGGTGTGTCCCCTCCATGCACCGATGAGCTCTGCCAACAAAACCACAGATCAGTTATCACTTATGAGTCACGCAGGAAATACATGTATAAACTGAGCTCGGGATAATGCAGCATGCTGACTCGGCAGAATATTTGCATTTAGGGTGGAATCCGGAACACACTTCCTTGTGTTCTACTTTATGTAGATATATTTAAAACTTTGTGTGAAACTTAACACATATTACAGGTCAAAGGTTAAACACACACAGTTCAAGATCTTTGTGGGGACTCTCTATAGTATAGACATAATGGTTTTTATAATGAACAAACTGTATATTCCATGAACTTACACTAACCCTACTCCTAAACCTACCCATCACAGAAATCTGCATTTTACGTTTTCAAAAAACTAATTCTGTATGATTTATAAGCTTGTTTCATCAAGGGGACCTTGATTTAGTCCCCTGGAGTCAGTGTGCATTCAGGTTGAAGTCTCAACCTATTTATAAACACATGAACACACACAGACACAACCTCTTCTTCATGTTTAATGGGGACTTTCCATAGACAATGATTTTTATACTACCCATCACAGTTGTCCTTTTTTACATTTTCAAAAAAAAAAAAAGTTTTACATTTTCAAAAAAAAATCCCTTAATATGATTTATAAGCCGTTTTCCTCATGAGGACCAAAACATTTCCCCACAAGGACAAGAATTTCAGATATTATTATCTTTGTGGGAACATTTTGTCCCCATAATGTAGGGTTTGGCACCCACACACACACACATGCCTAGAAACACTTCTTAATAAGATGTTCTTTCTCATCAAGACTTTTTTTTCACATTACTTTATTTTTACTAAGTCCAGCCCAATGCAATAGCAAAAACCCCACCAGCTAACCTATTTCTACCATTAGAAAGTATCAGAAACATTACTAATACATCCTTCTCAGGCACAGCCTTATTAAAGGGGTGATGAACTGAGAAATCAAATTTTCCTTGAGATTTTGACATCTAAGAGGTCATAATATTATAAGAATATTCTGTAAGTTTCAGAACTGAAAACATCCTTGTTAGTCCAATAAAAGCTTTTATTGACACCAGGCTCAGCAAACGACTCGCTTTTCAAAATGGGGAACTATGACGTCAAAGAGGATAAAACACCACCCCCGCAGAAGAAGATCAACGCCACGGCCGGTTTAGCCCCGCCCACCGATTCGCGCAGTACGCGCATAGCTAAATAGCATAGGCCTAGTGAGTTGAAACTCATTATAATACGCAAAACTGTTATCCACTCACAGCAGTGGGCGTTTACTTCCAAGTCTTCAGTGCGAGACGCTCATAAAAACCGAGCGTTTTTAAGCTAGGCTCAAAAACTAGGGTAGAAAATAGCCTATTACTGATTCATTTTGATGTTTTTGAACGCAAAAACCAAGCGAACGTCATAAGTTGACCTCAGACAACAATATAATAAAATTTTAAATTTAATAACCAAGTTTAACATAGGATGCAAGACACAAGTATACAAATTATTTAGCAGCTCTCACCTGACCAAGGTTCTGCATTGTCCCACGAATGTCATGGAGGACCCTCATGAGCTGCATCTCTGTGCTGCCCATCGCAGGAGCGGGTGCCGGAGGAGTCCCAACGGAGAAAGGGTAAGGGGTAGACGGATAATATGGATGGCTATAGGGGGCACCGAGGTGATGTGAGGAATTGTTGTACCCCAAATTGTAGGGGGAACTCTGGGACTGCGCAAGATGGTACGGGCTGCCGTGGATGTTCAATGAGGGGCCATAGGGAGCTCCCTGAGAAACGTTGTAAGGTGAAGAGAATTGGTTGTATGGTGTGCTGTGAGGATGTGCATAATGCATATTGTGCTGGGGTGCAACGGTCACCCCCTGTGGTGGAGTAAATGTATGGCTCTGAAGTGGCTGAGGATAAGGCGAGCTCTGCGGTGGTGGGTAGGGAATTCTTGTAGGGTACGAGAAGTTGTAGGGCAATCCATGTTGTGGAGAGTAGAAGGACCCTTGAGGGGGAGGATGAGGGTGGGCTGGACCTGTATAATGAGAAAGGTTTGGGACGCTACATGCGCTCCAGCTTGGACCTTCACCCAGGGGTCTCTGGGGCCAGTCGGCAGGCACACTATAAAGCGAGCTGGAGGAGCGATAATGTTGGGGTATGTTTAGATGGTTTGGTGGTGGTGGTGTTTCCCTATCAGTCTTTGATCTACTTGCTGGAGCAGAATTCAAGAGCGTAGATTGTCTGTCGGCATGATCAACTTCGTCTTCTTCCATGATGGAATCCACTTCTTCCCGGTCACTGCGATTCTCCTCATCGTAGCGGAATGTGTACGAGGGTGGGGTACAGTGCTTGACCGAACCCTTTCCAAGTTGGATGCGCATGGAGGTGACCACTCGAGTCGGGTTGAGTGAAGACATTGGGAGGGAGCTGGATCTCCTAAAAGGATTCCTCTCCGAGGTTTCCCTCAGCAAGTCCTTGTCCCTCACCCATACTCGGCCAGGACGTTCCTCGTCCATTGAGGATGACCTTTGATGGGCCGTCTGCCTCCTTTGAGCCGCGGGATGGCATTGCTCAAGATCCGATGACTCTGGTCCAAAGGATGACTGTAGATCTTCAGGAGAGTCTGGATCCATGCCAAAACCAGGCTGGGATATGTTGCCCTCATGAGTTTCATTTGAATCTGTTGTAGGATTTACAATCACTGTCAAATCCACTTCTGAAGAGTCTGTGACGGGTTCTTGCACTATGTTGGAAGCCCTATCAGAGTCAGGAGAAAGGAGTGGTCCATTGGTGCTAATATTGTCAGAGTTTGGATTGGGAATCTCAGGGACTTGTCTGTTGACTCTTGTCTGGGCTTCCTCGCCCAGAAACATTTTAAAGTTGGGGTTCTCCAACGCTACTGGAGTGCTGACTTCACCTGCATGCGATGTCACTGTAGTTTCACTGTCACAGCTGTCTGAGCTTTCTTGTACCTAATAAAAGTGAGAATGTTCACTTTCATTATCCAATGAACAACTGGTTCTTAGGAAAATCAAATGTTGAAAGTTAGATTCATGTTTTGAGAATTTCCCGAGAACACACGTGCCACTAGTGAGTCTTAAAGAGGACATTTTCAAGATGTAGCGATGCACCAATTGACAGGCCACCAATCAGAAGCAGATTTATTACCATATATAGAATTTTTATGATATCAGCGCAAACTAAATTCACATAAACATGAATCCGAGGAGGACTGCACTTTGTATTCATAGATTGTTGAGAGCCCAGATGGTTTTGCCCACACTCACGTACCTTCAGGTGATAACCCGAACCGTCTGTGGATGGGTCCTCTGCAAACCCGCTACTGTCAGACTGCTGGCTGGTAGTCCTCAATAACCGCTCTGTAGGAGAAACAACACGGGCACCAAAACTGAGTGTGAATGACTAATTTCCCAACGGTAAAAGACTTCTCAAATCTAAAGCTAGTTTATCATTCATGCGTATGAGTTAAGGCATAGATCTCATTATTTAGGTTCAGTGTGGTGAACATTGTAAATTATTGCCACACATTTGTCTGTTTTCCTGTCAATTAATCACTGTAATATTAACAAGTTTGATAGCATAATGTTGCATATCACAGAACATAATTATGACTCCAACAACTTAAACTTGAATCTAGAACATTCTTCTAGTGAGCATCTACTAAATTCTACCACACGAGGTCAGACCTGCTCTATACTGTTTCTAAAAGACATACTTAAAGTCCCCTTTCAGCACTTTAGGGCTGGGCTTTTGGACAGCATGATAGACAGAAGAAAACAGAGGAAAATCTGTGATTCTAAGGAAAGACAACCCGATATGATCACATTTGTTGCATTCTCAGTAGGAATGAGTCATAGCATTTCTATCTTAATTGAAATTTAAATCTTACTGATTGTCATGTTGCAAACAATACCATAGAAAACGTAACTGCAAAACCTGCTGCTAAGAGGTCTCATGATATGTGTTTTGAATACTTCAAAATTGCAAATAGCAAAAACAAATTCAGTTTCCTGGTAGCGTGACTGATAACCGCAGTCAGTCCACACTCACCGCTGCCATCTCGAGACATGCCACCAGGACCAGAAAGAGCTTCATCCTCATTACTCTGCAACTGCAAAGAAATAGATTGTTACCATTCTAAAAGATTACAACACAGCAGAATAGTCAACACTTCAACATCACAGCAGTTTTAGATACTCAAAAGATGCAGCTCATAAGAGCCTATGTTAGAAAATGTGGTATGACCACGGGCCAGTGTATAAAATGACCTGATAACAGTTCTGGGTGGTTTTGACAGACAGATAGTCACACCCCAAACTCAAACTATTGGTTGAGTCAATGTTGCTATATCATGCCGTGTCGGGATGCTCAAACAAAAAATTAGAGATTATTCTATCATCATTTACTAACTCTCATGTTGGTCCAAACCTGTAAGACTTACTATCTACAGTCTATCTGTATAACATAAAAATATATATTTTATACAATGCTGGCATCCAAAGAACATTGGACCCATTGACTTTCATTGTATGGTTAAAATACAGACATTTTTCAAACTAACGTCTTTTGTGTTTGAAAGAAGAGTGTCGGTCATGACCGTTTGGAATGACAATTTTAATTTTGGGTGAACTATCCCTTTAAGTAGGGAAACACTCTAAACAATCAACTTTTCAAGCATGCAAAAAAAGATATACAAATAAATCGAACCATTAATTTATTAATTGTATATTAATATTATAAACGAATATTATTATTATGTCTTCACTAGTAATGTACAATTAATATTTAACTGTTCAATTAATTTATAATATATTATAATTTTACAACTTTTGACTATGGGTTAAAAAATACTATAGCAAAAACAACTAGCCTAACTAATATTTTAAGCATTATTAAAGACAACTAAACACTCAGTATTTAGAAAAGAACAATA
The DNA here is from genome assembly GCF_988280905.1 of Pimephales promelas. Classification (NCBI taxonomy): domain Eukaryota; kingdom Metazoa; phylum Chordata; class Actinopteri; order Cypriniformes; family Leuciscidae; genus Pimephales; species Pimephales promelas. The sequence continues at coordinate 34,758,571 of NC_142775.1, read as the reverse complement.
AAGACAACTGAACAAAGATACAACAGTTTTTTAAGGTTTTCATGAACTATTCAGATACAGACACTGCAATCAAATGTAAAAATAACAGCACTTTACTTTATAAATAAAATATACATTAGAAAATATCGTTACAAAAGTTATTCACTCCAAAACAGCGAGTACATTTTCTGTCTTTTGTTGTCTGATTAACGCAATTATAGAGACGGCAGTAGGATTATTAGGCTGCTGTCACTTTAAGAGCCGCACGAATACAATACACTGTTACACGTGTTTTCTAATCAACTTTTTTCGTTCACTTAAGACATAACCAATTTGTGTACTATTTTGTACACATTTTTGAGCGTATTTGTCAGCTCAAGTGCAAAAAGATGTGGAAGAAAACTCTGTTTAGTATTGCGCACTATACAGTATGAGAGGCGGCTTTCTGTGCGCATGCTTTAGATGTGTGCAAAAACAGCGTGTGGGTCGTTGTGCGCCCGAATGGTTTAAAGTCATATTAAAATGCACACAAAGGAATCAATAAGAGGAATATACATTTCCATTTTATAACACATATCTGATTCCAGACCTTAAAGGGATACTCCACTTTTTTTTGGAAATAGGCTCATTTTACAACCCCCTCAGTTAAACAGTTGAGTTTGACCGTTTTCGAATCCATTCAGATGATTTTCTGATATTTAGAATAATATTAGTAACCAGACAGTTTCTGGTCTCATTGACTTCCATAGTAGGAAAAAAATATACTATGGAAGTCAATGAGACCAGAAACTGTCTGGTTACTGATATTCTTCTAAATATCAGAAAATGGGCTGAATGCATTTGAAAATGGTAAAACTCAACTGTTTAACTCTGAGGGAGTTGTAAAATGAGCCTATTTCCATAAAAAGTGGAGTATTCCTTTAAGTATCTGGTTTCAGAATTGGAATCGATTTTTGATTCCCAAGTCTGCTATTAGGAATTAGATTCATGCTCCAACATAATCAAAGGCAAAACCATAATCCCCAGAAAATACTCCAGGCACTCCATGTTCCCAACTTATTTTTAGCTTTAAGTGTCATGACCCTCTGCTGTTTTTACAACAAAATGCACACAAAAGAAACTTTAGGGGAAACTTGGAGATGATTGTCAGCGTGAGAACTGGACAAGGGAAAGCAGGGAGGATTGTTTTGGTAAAGTGGAAGCAAGAGGGAACTGTACCTCCTCCATTTCAAAGGAGTCTCTGGGCTGGCCGAGCAGGTGGGCTATGTGTGGGTTGGGCAGCAGGTTGGATGGTTCTTTATCTGGGGTGGAAGTGATGGTGTTCTGGTGCTCGTGCTCTTTGAGATCCCTCTCGTCAGAAACGCGACTGATGCTAACCAGGACCGGGGAAAGGGGCGTGTCTTTGTCCAGAGCTGGTGACGGACTGGAGTGATCACCATTTGTCAACGTAGAGTCCTTAGCTAGAGGTTCTGGGATTTCTCCGTTGAGTGATGGCTCTGAGATACATTGCTGTGCTTCCTCGGTCACTGTTGCCAGAGATGAATCTTTTTTCCTAAAGACTTTCTGCTGTGGCTTGTGCTCGGTATCCGTCAGCCCGTCCCGTATGTCAGAGTTCACGCTCTCTGGGCCGTCGGCATCAGGCACCGAAGGCTGTCTGGCCGATCCCTCCGTGCCGGAGGCCATCAGGTTCTGTCTCGTAATGTTCCGTTTTAGAATTTTGGCCGCATTCAGAGCCGAATTATTCCTTTTTAATGGAGGCGTTTTAACCTCTATTTCGCCATTGCCGATTTTCTCCATGGGTCTTCCGGACACTTGAGAGTAGATTTCTGTGAAAACGTTTGCCACCGTAGCCAGTACTTCTGTTTGACGGAATCGACCTATAGAAAAAGGAGAGCAAACTTTAAAGAGAAACTAAACACTAAACCAACTTTTTTTAGTTAATGATCTGCAAGAATGGATCTTTATTAATACCAGTCATTGATTCGAGTAACTTTTTTTTGACATTTATTTATAAAGTGTTCTATTTCTACAATATATGGTGTAAAAACATCTTAGTGCTGCCCTCTTCAGGTTGAACGGTGGCTACTGCAGTTGAATTTTCCTATTGGATGTTCCACACTTCGTGACGTACGCAGGTTTCAGCTCACCACGCGAGCTACGCCCTTGGCAGTTTAAAAACCATCTTGTGTCGTCAAAACCATTGTAGGGAGTCAGGAATTGGAATTGTGAGTATTGAAAACGACCAGAATAGAGTGTTTTAGTATCTATTTTCGTCTCTGATGGGGTCAGCCCACTTTTTCAGCATTTTCAAATATTGCCAGTGGGTGGAGTCAGGCTCTGACCAGGGGTTTAGTTACCCTTTAAATGATTTACTCAAGAAAAAAAAAAGGAACAATAGAAAGCACTTTTCAAATAGCGTTTCCCACAACTGGGGCCTATACGAACAAAAACGAGGGCAAAACGAACTCGGACCAATCAGCTGTGAGCAAAGTGACACATGTCTGACACGATAAAAGTCACTCCACCAGTTTCTACTCCAAATTAAAGGTCAATACATAAATTATTTTTAAAGACAAAATCTTCTGGCTTTTAGAAATGGCTATTTTGAATAATATATGGTTACACTTTATTTCGATAGTCACTTTAGACGTTCTACTAATTATAAGTAACTTTTCAACTACATGTCAAGTAACTCTCATTAGAATATTACTATATTATCATAGACTGTCAGTAGACTGTTAGCTTATGGTTAGGAGAATAAGTTTACTTATAGTCGCCAAGTTACTTATAGTCAGTTGAATGTCTGTTGGGGGACCAACAAAAAAAAGTGTTAGAAGATATTAAGCTGACAGTCTACTAATACTCTAATGACAGTCAGTTAACATGTAGTTGAAAAATTACTTATAGTTAGTAGAATGTCTAAAGTGGACTATCAAAATAAAGTGTTACCTAATAAATTTGTATGATTTAGGAATTATTTATGTAATTATTATACCCTTAAACGATCTCACATGTACAATTTCAGTTCATCTATTATTATTATTATTACGCAGATTTTAAATGAATGCAAGTATATAAAGGTAGTATAAATACACTATAAAAAGACTAAATGTGAGCTTAATGTTCAATTCTCTCTATACTTTTATCAACTGTATAAACTAACTTCACAACTTTTACTTGCACTAATATAGCAAGACCTTTTCTTTTAGTTGTCCTCTTTCATAGACAGCTATTTTCGTCTTGCTGTGTAAATTTGTTTAAATTTAAAAAGGTGAATTGCACTGCTTCTCTCACGAAATTCATTTGAATGAGTTTGTTCAACTACCATCATGGTACAGGCCCCTGCTATTGTAAAAAAATGAAAGTATAAAAAAAAAATACAAAATAATAATATATTGCATTTTGTAATAATAAAGTAAAATAAATAATGGATTGTAAAAATAATATATGATAATATGAATTATATAAGGCTTAAACAAAACAAATTATAAATGAATTACTGACAAATAAAAGTACCCTTAAAAGTAACGCATTGTAAATTAGACTGCATTGACCACAGGAGTCATCATTCTGAACATTGGACAGAATTGACTTACTTTAACCACAGGTTAATCATGTCAGACTCACAATGAGTCAAGAATTGTTTCTGTATATGTTTCTGATTTTCCATTGGCAATGTTTAAAATGCTAAATTAGTAAGGTTAGTTAACTCCAACAAATAAGTAATTACAGTGCTTTGAATTTATGTAAGTGAAGCATGTATTTTATGGAAGAAAAAAAAAATGATAGGGCCTCTCGGTGCAAAAAACAAGATCCGGTTTTGTGTCAATGTTTTTTTATCAACATCAAGCTCGTCATTATGGCTGACATAACGGGAAAAGATTTGACAATACTGCAGGCATGTAATGGAATGATAACAAGTGATAACAAGCCAGTGATGTGTGGTGCTCAGAAATCAATCGTCTTCATTTATCTCCAGCAATGCAGCCAGGCTGTCTGAGTCAGCGTTCAGGAACGGCTCGCAGGACATGTGCCAGAAAAAGAAAAGAGGAACAGAGAGTGTGGTTTTCTGTGAAAGAGGGACAAGCAAGTCCGATTCGAGATCACAGCCCCCGCATTTAGGGAGGAAGAAGCAAGAGTTATGCAAGAATAGACAACAAGACATGGGGGAACAAGTCCACAAAACGTGAATAAACATTCAAATCCACTTCTTGGTCGAAATGCCCGCCTAGTGAGGTTTGAGCATAAACAGTTGGTTAGTCTAGGTTGTGAAAGTGTCAAAATAACTGTTTACTACTAACCTAATAAAACTGTTGCTGTCTCTCAGCAATATTATTTGTTCTATTACTTCTATTGTTTCCTTCTTGTTTATTTTAAAACTGACAGCAATAATTCATCGAATAATACCTTGTATGATAATCTGAATGTTTATTTTAAACGAATAGACCTAAATTAGAGTCTTTATTAATATTTATATTTTAATTTTCAAAGTTAAAGTGTACAATTTTCTGCACTTTTAGCACCATCAAATGGAATTGAAATCTGTTTATTTGAAAAAACGAATTAATAAAATTGACAACTACATTCAAACAAAGCTTTTCAGATAATTATATTAAATATGACTATAATAAAACATAATATAAAAATATCATGAATTGTATAGGGATTCAACAAATAAACAAACAAATAAATAAAATGCTAAATTAAAATAATTTACTTAACTTATGCTGTATATTCTTTGTTATGTTTATATTCATATGTTAATATTTAAAAGGTAATCCAGACAGACAGACAGACAGACAGACAGATAGATAGATAGATAGACAGACAGATAGACAGATAGATAGATAGACAGACAGATAGATAGATAGATAGATAGATAGATAGATAGATAGATAGATAGATAGATAGATAGATAGATAGATAGATAGATAGATAGATAGATAGATAGATAGATAGATAGATAGATAGATAGATAGATAGATAGATAGATAGATAGATAGATAGATAGATAGATAGATAGATGACTTCTGTAAAGTCATATCATAGCTTTTTGTGAGAAACTAAATACTTTTCACTTTTTAATGCAAATACAGGCTTTTATGATTCTTTTCTTGGTTTCGGAAATACATAAAGGGTGAGTAAATTATAACTGGTATTTTACTTCAACAGTTCCCAGCCAGACCAGCACTTACTAAAACTATGCAACAAAGCGAACCAAATGCAAATGCAGTGCACTCACGATCAACAAAACAGGCCTTATTACAGACTTCACACATCCCTACCCTCACCAAGGTTCTTCCTGTTCCGATGCTTTGTCTTGGCTCAGTGAGATTTATGCAAATGTAGGCCAACACAAAAGCTGGCACAGAGCTGGCACACAGGCCGAATCCTGATGTGAGCGGATGGCAGAATCAGCTCTGCTGCGCCACAGCCTGCTTGTCACTTTCTCTCTCCGTTGCCGTCTGTCTCTGCCTCTCATTTCGGTGCCCACGGAGGACAATGGCTTTGTTGTGCTCTACTTCTACTGAGGCTGAACAGCCCTCGCACACACAGCGAGTGTTTGAGGGTTAGGAGCTCAGTGTTTGGTTGAAGATATGGAGTAACTGAGAAACGTCCATGGATTAGATGTTCTGCAATGCGGTCTTAGAGACAAACATGCTTCTTGTCTAGGCACCACAACTTCCCTCAACTCTTCTCTTTTATATAGTTAAATACTTGTATGTAGTGGTGAGTGTAAGCAATGCTTCCTTTTCTCTCTCTCTGGTCCCAGGATCGATAATGCAATTAAGGATAATTTGATATCAAAATCCTGGCTGATAATGATACCGTTAGATATTTTCATGTTAACGGTTGAAAATTAATAAAATAATGTCCAATTTTAAAATTCTACACTATTTTGTCAAAATATATTAATTAAAACAGATTTTTTTTATTCATTTTTGAAATGCTGGAAGTGAATTTAGGCATATATATATAAATGGACATTAATTTTATATTCAACAGTGTTATTAAATTATTCGTTTTTTAATGCACAGTTAAATAATTGATGCCACTGATAAACAAAAAATAAAACAAATATTGGTCAATAATGATATATCATTCATCCCTAAATTCAATTGCATATCAGAAATATGCATTTAATTAAACCACGTTAATAGACTAAAAGCAAACAAAACACAAGAACGTTTTCTGAAACATTACTGAGATTAAGAAAGGAAGGCATTTCAGATGGAAAAAAATATTGAAAATAACTTAGTAGATCGGTATCGGTGCAAATATCGCTTTCACTTGAGAGCAAGGAGCGAGTGGGAATTTTTGAAAACCTGGAGTGGAGGTACTGGGGAATGCTTTGCATGTGAGCCAAAAAGGAAAGTCTTTTCAAAAAGCAGAGGAAGTTAAGTTATTTTAAAGATTTCTAGGACAAATATTTTTTATTTGCAATAACATGCACAATGAATTGTGCACAATAAACGTGCATTAAGAAAGTAAACAGTTGATTTGAAAGTTGTTCGGTTGCCTAGCTACAATGTTATTTCTAAGCATTAAGGCCATGCGAAACGAAACAATGATGTAATGATTATTTTTCAGATTAAAGAAAGGGGAGGGGATAAATGTAGGCATTTTTAAATGCTTGCTACACCCTGCATGCAACATTTAATATTTCCCTCAATTAATCATTTCGATCGGTGTGAACCACGGGGGCAGAAATGCCATCAAACATGATAGATTCTGTTGACAGCTCAGTTGACATACTTGTTAGGGCATAGTTCGGGTTCTCCAGCTCCATGCGCTGAATCTGGGCTCCCAGGTAAACTTTGATGTCGATGCCCTTGGCGCCAGAAGACGAGTTGAAGAAGCGAGAAGGGATTTTTGAGGCGATGTCGGGCTCCTCCTGTCCAAAGCCGAGGTTGTATAAAATCTCCTCTGGATCCTCCTCATACAGGTCCAGCAGTTCCGAAACACTGCAGGAAAAACAACATCCGTGAAGACAAACGATATTTGCCAAAGTGATGCATAACAGACACTGCATATAAAGATCTTCTTATTAACACTTTACAATAAGGTTAACATTAGTTAAAGGGTTAGTTCACCCAAAAATGAAAATTCTGTCAGTATTTACTCACCCTCATGCTGTTCCAAACCTTTATGTGTTTATTTGTTCTGCTGAACACAAAGGAAGATATCTGGAAGAATGTTTTAATCAAACAGATCTCATTCCCCATTGACTACCATAGTATGTATTTTTTCCTACTATGGTAGTCAATGGGGAATTAGATCGGTTTGATTAAAACATTCTTCCAAATATCGTCCTTTGTGTATAGCAGAACAAATAATCAAACAGATCTCATTCCCCATTGACTACCATAGTAGGAAAAAATACATACTATGGTAGTCAATGGGGAATGAGATCTGTTTGATTAAAACAATCTTCCAGATATCTTCCTTTGTGTTCAGCAGAACAAATAAACACATAGAGGTTTGAAACAACATTAGGGTGAGTAAATACTGACAGAATTTTCATTTTTGGGTGAACTAACCCTTTAACATGCATACAAACAACTCTGCATAAACCTTCTGTCAGAAGACACTTCAGCATAAGCATGGTTTACAGTTCAATGCCGCCACAAAAATGGACAAGTTTGCTGATTTTCAACCATCTTTGTATGCAGTAGTTGTTACACACCTTATTTATTATAAAAATTATTTTTAAGATATGAGAGATGTATGAACTACTGCACAGTTACAGTACGTAGGAAATACGATGCCATGGAAAATTGTATTTCTTTCTATTTAGCATATATATATATATATATATTAGGGCTGTCAAACGATTATAAATATAAAAAAAATTTATAAATACAGACACATGCATGTATATTTAAGAAATAAATATTTTTTATATATAAAAAAAAAGTATATTTATATATAATATAAGTTATATATAAATCTATATACATTATATAAATGAAAATATTTCTTAAATATATAAAAGCATGTGCGTGTATTTATATGTATATACAAAATAATTACACACAGTGCACCCACATATACTGTATTATGTAAAGACAAACTTTTATTTTGGATGCGATTAATCGTTTGACAGCCCTAACATGTGTATATAATATATATATATATATATATATATATATATATATATATATATAAAAAATAAATATATAATACTATATAATTAGTAATAGCTATTTAACTAGTCAGATATCAGCCAACTAATTGGTCTATCACTAATCTGAAACATAAGTAAAAGTTATTTAAATATAGCCAGATTATCATTAACTGTAGTAAAAATTTAATTAAAATGATTATACATTTATTGTATTCAAACTCCTTGCCTAATCACTGAGTTGTTGTGGATTCACAAGCACATCGGTTTTACATGTGTAAATAACTTTAGTCCATCATTGCTGTAAAGTACCTGGACACTGTGGTGCTGCTCTTAGCAGAGCCTGTGGAGTTCATACTTCTGCCCTTCTGTTTGAACTGGCTCCTTTTGGCCTTGGCTGGCATTTCAAAGCTGGGGAAAGAAGACAGTCATCCACCTGTGACTAGACCAACAGAAGATGGGAACATTTTTGAAGTCCTGCTTACCCATTGGCCTCTGTTTTTGTGCTGCTGTTCTGGAGGTGATTGGCTGTAGAGAGAAAGAAGAATATAGGCTTAACTGTGCTGGATTCCTACCGAATTTGATACCAAATTCCTCTCAAACCACCTGTCGACCTTTGACACAACAAGTCTAGTTAGCAAAAGCCCTGACTGTCATTTTAGCATTGTGGGAATAGTCCAAATTTATTTATTTATTTTTCGAAAGAGCTTTATTTAACATTGTGATAATGTTAATTTCCAAAAGTGATTTATTCACCTGAGAACATCCACTCTGGACGACAATCCACTTTTCCTCAGCACTTAGAGCACAATGACAGAATTATATGTGCACACATCCTAACCTGCCAAGCGATTCGTGTTACAAATCACATTAGACACCAGGTTTTAGTTCACTAAAGAGGACAGGATTGAACACAGAGACGCTGAGGACATTAGCCAGAGATTCATCCTGGTTTACATGCATTCATCCATCAGCCTCAGGTGTAAATGCTCAACCTCAAATTTCCCACAACTGGTGCTGCCTGATTCCTGTGCTTTAGTCAATAAGTGCGGATAGGAGCCGAGTCATTCAGTGGAACTAGTCTGGACTCGTTTCTTCACATACAGACACAGTGAGGGGTGAAATCTGGTCGACGGCAGTTTCACAATGGCTTGTGGCAAGTCTGCAGAAAAATGTTTCTCCTCAACTTGTTGTGTTGTTTAAACTAGTCATTCTACAACTGACAAAATACACCCACACATAAAATAGCATAATAACCAAGGGCATATAGCCTAGTATAATTGATGGCCCATTACAAAAGCAAACAATGCAAGTGCTTTACCACATTTCATACCGTTAAAGGAGTAGTTCACTTTTTAAAAAAACTTTTGCTGATAATTCACTCACACCCATGCCATCCAAGATATCCGTGTCATTCTTTCTTCAGTCGAAAAGAAATTAAAGTTTTTGATGAAAACCTTCCAGGATTTTTCTCCATTTAATGCACTTCAGTGGGAACAAAACGATTCAAGGTCCAAAAGACAGTTTCAGTGCAAACTGTTCAAAGGGCTTTAAACGATTCCAGACGATGAATAAAGGTCTTATCATGTGAAACGATCGCTCATTTAAAAAAAAACAAAAAAGTTTAAGTTTTATAAGCTCAAATGGTCACCTTGCTCTGTTTGATGCACGTTCGTGAATCTCCTGTTCGAACTCGTTCTTCAAAATGAAGAATCTTTTTTCGTGTCATTTGGTTCATTCAACGAACGAAATGAATGAGTTGACTCTGGAAAAGATTCGTTCATTTTGATAAACGAGCTCGAACAGGAGAGTCACGAACGTGCATCACAGAACAGAGCAAGGCGACCATTTGAGCTTATAAAACTTAAACTTTGTTATTTATTTTTTAAATGAGCGATCGTTTCACTTGATAAGACCCTTATTCATCGTCTGGATTCGTTTAAAGCCCTTTGAACAGTTTGCAGTTTACACTGAAACCGTCTTTTAGACCTTGAACTGTTTGGTTCCCATTGAAGTCCATTATATGGAGAAAAATCCTGGAATGTTTTTTATCAAAAACCTTAATTTCTTTTCGACTGAAGAAAGAATGACATGGACATCTTGGATGACATGGGGGTGAGTGAATTTTCAGCAAAAGTTTTTTTTTTTAAAGAGAACTACTCCTTTAATATTGTTATTAAATTACTTTGTCATAAATATTGTTTTATTACTGTGTTTTTTGAAACATTACTAAAGTTTAAGTAGCACACACAGGTTCCAAAGTTAACACTAACCAAGCAAAGACGTGCATGAGTCAAAATCAACATTCAGCCTTCTAAAAAATGTTTTCCACAGCGAAATATCAAGGATGCCAACATTTTTCCCTCCAGAAACAATTTAAAAATATAAATATATGCAATTCAGAATATAAAAAATATAAACATATCACATACATAGTGTTTATATACACATGCATACAATATTTTAGTTTTAAAACATATAAAATGAAATAAAAATTAAATGTATTTTAATATATATTAATTTTAAGAAAACACCATAAATATTGAAAAACGTATGGCCGATAAGCAAAATGTATGGCTTGAAAATGTGCCATATTGGACGTAACAAACAAAAACAATCCACTTCCTAATTACACATTAGCATTAAATAGTTCCTCACCACAAATATTAGCTAACTAACATCAGACTTCTGCTACACCTCTGCGAGAACTAAAGTGGAATTAAAAGTCAGCCGCAAAGTCACTTTTATTATTTAAGCGTACCTCTCCCGCTAACACATGGTCCATAAGGTGCACCATGAAACCAGAGATAAGTTACCCGATGTGCCAACACCAGTCTATCAACCAGAATATCACATACATGTGCGAGCATGTCACTGTCTGTCTTTAACAGCAACAGAATCCAAATAGAAAGTATACAATAAACAACACAAAAACTGACAACAGACCCATTAGGTTTTAATAACAACACCACAGGCGGCCAGCAGTCATTCTTGTTTGTCAACCGGTTCATTAACCTCTAAGAAGCTACGCGGGATTCTTGGAATACTTCGGCACATTTCTCACAAAGAAACACACTTGAGAGCAATTACATCTGATTGGGGGATAAAGTAGCGAGTACTTACCCTCAGCTCCCAGGGACAGGTCATCTTCAAAGCTACAGCCATTCTTTAATGGCCCTGAAAAACAAAGAGAACAGCTTTCAGAGAGCAAACACTTCACCCTGACCAATCGCTAACAACAAGTGATCATTTCCCATTCTCTTCAACATAAAAAAAACCCCACTTGAATACATCCAAGTACTTCAGAGCCTGAAAGTGGCTATGGCTTGCACGCACTTAGAGATTAAGAGAGTAAATATTTACTCTTAAGTGCAATTGCCTTACCTACAAAGTTATCAGAAAGACTGACGATGCAGTTTCCAATGAACTGATCCATAACACATTATCTGGCTCTTGGCTTCAGTCCTGTATAGTGTTAATCCCTGAAGAACCGTTCATCTAATCAAGCACTGCTTTGCCAGGAGTGTGTGGGGGTCTGCTATTGGCCCCAAAGCAGCATACGTGTGCGCGCGCATGTGTGTGTGCCGATGAACGTGCATGTGCGCTGGAGTGCACGGTGAGGTCTTGCTCCAAAGTTCACAAGGAGTGGTGGAGAAGAGAGTCAGCCAGCAGTTGAGTAACTTTTACAGTAAACCCGATCCCAGAACGTCAACACGCAACTTATGTAAATGCAAATAAACGCATCACTTTTGGTCTGAAGAAGATAAGCTCACCTCTGGACGGACTGCCGCTCTGTTCATCCAAAGAGGCCCTGAGAGGAGTCCTGTTGAAAGATCAATAACACGTCATATCCTCTCCTTACTCTCGCCAGATCTCTCCCTAAAAACACGCTCAAACGTCCTTCCCTCCCGTGTTCGTTTCTTCGTACACACTGCAAAGCCCTGACACAGATTCCCTTGGTACTTACGAAACGCCGCCTTCGAAATCCCCTGCCACTTTCATCCAGACACCTGGAGATCCGAACGGCGTGAGAAAAAAAACGCACCGCGTACAACGAGGCTAAGAATAGCTCACGCCATGTTTCACAACAGCTGCAGCACCACTGAAAGTCTTTCAGGCTCCGGATATCCAGCAAACTCTCTGCGGCAGAGACACTTACATTTCCTGTCAGCCTGTAGGAGGATGTCTGTCTCATGTGTGTTTAATGATAATGAGCAGGAATTGGGAATAGGACGAGCACGAGGTATTTTTATTGACCTAGTGTGTGGCACCGGGTTCAACGGGGGAATTTGCAGTAGTTCTGAGCATTTGATTAAATCAACTATGAAGGAAGATATCACCCAAAAATAAAAAAATACGCTCATTATTGAAGTCTCAAATAAATGCCGTTCTTTTGAACCTTAAGTAACACTTTATTTTACACTGTCCTTGTTACATGTAAACAGCAAAATATGCATAATTACATGTAGCTAGCCCAAACCAAACCCTATTACTAACCCTAATCCGATAGTAAGTACATATGTAGGCTAGGTAATTATTATTACAGAGTATTTAAATGTATAATTACACTGGCACAGGCACCTTAAAATAAAGTGTAAACAAACTTTCTATTCATCAACATTGATAATAATAAAAGTTTTTTTGAGCAGCAAATCAGCATATTAGAATAATTTCTGAAGGATCATGTGACAATGAAGCGTAACGATGCTGAAAATTCAGCTTTGCCATCACAGGAATAAATAACATTATAAAACATATTCAAATCAAATGGAGATTAGTTATTTTAAATTTTGTCATAATATTTCACAATATACTTTTTTAACTGAATGTTTCATCAAATAAACACCGCTTCGGTGAGCCTTCTTTCAAAAAGAGTCTTAAAACGTTTTAAATATATATATATGAAGAGTTCAGATGCAAAAGCCTCTAAATGCCATTTGAAATTTTCTTCTTTAATGATGATTTTTATCAAACTTGTATATTTAAGTTCAGTAATTTCACTTAAATGGCAATGATAATTACCTATTAATTGTTATTTAAGTGAAATTACTGAACTTAAATATACAAGTTTGATAAAAATCATCATTAAAGAAGAAAATTTCAAATGGCATTTAGAGGCTTTTGCATCTGAACTCTTCATATATATATATATATATATATATATTACTACCAACCCCAAACTTTAAAAGGTTTACATGTCATAATTATAATGGCCCATATCAAATGTGATTTGGCTCTGTTTTATCTTTTATTTTTTTCACTTTGGAACAACAACATAACTTCATCAATGTGAATAATTCCAAACCTGTTGGAAAAACCTTTACAAGCACACCAGCTTCTAAACTCAAAGATTCAGATTATGACCGCAATCATTGACAACAAACGATTCTCAAGTCTTTAACGAAAATAGTTGAGTAAATGACCTTAAAGGAGTAGTTCACTTTTCAAAAAACTTTTGCTGATAATTTTCTCACCCCCATGTCATCCAAGATATCCATGTCATTCTTTCTTCAGTCGAAAAGAAATTAAGGTTTTTGATGAAAACATTCCAGGATTTTCTCCATATAATGCACTTCATTGGGAACCAAATGGTTCAGGTCCAAACGATTCCAGACGACGAATAAGGGTCTTATCAAGCGAAACGATCGCTCATTTAAAAAAAAACAAAGTTTAAGTTTTATAAGCTCAAATGCTCACCTTGCTCTGTTCTGTAATGCACGTTCGTGACTCTCCTGTTCGAATTCATTCATCAAAATGAACAAATCTTTTCTGAGTCAATTCGTTCGTTTCGTTCGTTGAATGAACCAAATGACTCGGAAAAAGATTTGTCCATTTTGATGAATGAATTCGAACAGGAGAGTCACGAACGTGCATTACAGAACAGAGCAAGGCGAGCATTTGAGCTTATAAAACTTAAACTTTGTTTTAATGAGCGATCGTTTTGCTTGATAAGACCCTTATTCATCGCCTGGAATCGTTTAAAGCCCTTTGAACAGTTTGCAGTTTGTACTGAAAGTGTCTTTTGGACCTTGAACCGTTTGGTTCCCAATGAAGTGCATTATATGGAGAAAAATCCTGGAATGTTATCAAAAACCTTAATTTCTTTTCGGCTGAAGAAAGAATGACATGGATATCTTGGATGACATGGGGGTGAGTAAATTATCAGCAAAAGTTTTTTCAAAAGTGAACTACTCCTTTAAGACAATTTTTTTTGTCAATGCTCAAACAAACATGCAAGGCTTCCTTTTAGATCACAAGATGAAACGGCAGACAGGGACACGCACCAACAACTCTGGAATCTTGGTTTTGTTTTTCACAGGGAAGGTTTATGTTGGTCATGAGGGACGTATATCTACAAAGTAAATAAATGGCCCTTTCCTCCTACGTTTAAGAGCTAAACAGTAGTGCATCTTAAAAAAAAACAGCCTGGCAGTACAGAGAGAAAGACAAAAAACTCTCTGAGGACAACTTCAGCTTTAATGGGCCCCTACAGACCCAGAAAAGCCACCAAAAAAAAACCTTGCAGCACAAAGGACAATAGTAAGTCCTCAAGTAAAGACTTTCCTGACTCTGGGAAGATCCCGGTCTATTCACACAATTCTCTCAAATTTACAGCTTGTCAGAGACAGGAGAGAGAATGCTTTTCTCTGCCAGAACGCATCTGAGCGATTTGTTTACTTACCGATTCACGTCACAGCATGGCGTGTACACACATCTTTCTCACACTATTTGCATTTTATGAACAGTGTTTTTTTTTAGGTAACTCACCTGCAGGTCCTGAGCCAGTTCTCTACTTGATTTGGATTAGGACCTGAGGAAAAAGAGAATACAAGTAACCGTTCTGTGTAATAACCAAATTAATTTCCCTAAAAGTAACATCAAACAAACAAATCTCACTGTGACGACAAACACGGCACTCTCTGAGTCTGAACTACCACTGCGATTCCTATTTTTCAAAAAACTTTTCTTGCTCTTAACTGGTTTATCATGACTTGCATGGAGAATAAAATGCCAAGGCAAGCAGACAAACCTCTTTAAATCACTCCGTTACTACATTATGACTTCCAATAAACCTTCAAACACCCAAAAGATGTGTTGACAACTCCGATTCAAAAGATAAAAACAAAATTCGTACGGTTCGCTATTCTGGCCTGCATTTAAATATCAGCCTAAATTTGCATACATTTTTTTTAGCTGTCCATTTATAAGAGTATTACTGGTATTTCTCCGTATCGCTGAGGCCAAGAAATGTTATCATTCACAAAATGCAGGCTTAATTCATGTAAAACTGGGGTTTAAAAGAAAAAAAATTCCAGATTCAAGCAAACAATGTTAAAACAGCAATTAGCAATTATGCTAAAATCCTTATTAGCAATGTACAAACTTAGCATATCAAATATATTGATTATTTGGAGATGAATTAATCCGTTTCTACAAAATCGAGTATTTAATAACATCTCTGGCTGAAACTTACAAAAATATAGTTAATATCATAATTGTATTTTCACGAATCAGTTCAAACTGTCCATATTCAAACAAATGATTTAAAATCAAGTATTTGTTTGCATCGCTTAATCTCTGCGTGGTATACGTTTTTGTGCGAGTTTTTTTTTCAAATGTTAAAACATTAACGTAACAATATACAATGGTAAATGCTGTTCATTACTATGTTATTAAATTTAAACATACCTTCAATGTTTTGACAAGATTTCTACTGTATGTTCTGCATTTTTGAATCCACATGGCTGTGCCAATCATTGCTTAATTCGATGAAATGACACATTTCTAAAAAAAATACCTTACATGACACTTTAAAAACACAATAAAACAAAAATCAAAATTAAATGACAAACAATCATTACAGCCTGGACACACTGGATACACAAGCATAAAAGCAATCGCATAAAAGCTTGCCTAAAAGATGGGTCTTAAAGGGATACTCCACTTTTTTTTGGAAATAGGCTCATTTTACCATTCCCCCCCGAGTTAAACAGTTGGGTTTTACCGTTTTCGAATGTGTTCAGCCGGTTTTTTTTTATATTTAGAGGAAAATCAGTAACCAGACAGTTTCTGGTCTCATTGACTTCCATAGTAGCAAAAAAAATATACTATGGAAGTCAATGAGACCAGAAACTGTCTGGTTACTGATTTTCTTCTAAATATAAAAAAAAAAAAAATCGGCTGAACACATTCGAAAACGGTAAAACTCAACTGTTTAACTCTGAGGGAATGGTAAAATGAGCCTATTTCCAAAAAAAGTGGAGTATCCCTTTAAGGCGTGATTTAAAAACAAGAAAACTTTCACTGTTTCGCACATCCTGTCGCAACAAGTTCCATAAATAAGGTGTGTGTGACTAAAAGACCCTTTAGAAGTGGTGCGAGTCAAGAGTGAGTGCAGAAGATGATCTCAAAGCACAAATGAAGAAGGTCAGATAAATATGAAGGTAAGCACATAAACAAACAAACCTGAAATCGAATTGGCACCGTTATTCCATTTATAATGATAAAGAGTCAAGACTGTACCTGTTTCTGAAGCTGTCGAAGTCTTATCCTCCATAGGCTGTGCAGACCGCGGCTCCTCTGCTCCCTGGTCCTGAGACTCAGGAGCCTGCCAGGAGTCTCGGCTCTGAGCCCAGGCCCTCCTCTTGAAACTGGCAGGGGCGGACTCGCACTCCTCCATGTCCTTGGCTCGGACGGGAAACTACAGTGAGGGACAGTTCACCTGCACAAAAAGCAAAGAGGGACAGACTCAGATCTGAATTGCACAACAATATCCAGGCCCCCATCTCTCCAAAGGGATTGGTGGCAGGTCCATAGAAGAGTGATGTGACTGTCTTTTGTCATATGAAGCAGTCTTCCTTTAGAGAACCAAGCCACATAAACCGAAACTTTGCACATATGCTCGTCTGAGCAAGAACACAAATGCATGAGCCGACATGTCTTTGATGCATTACTTGCACATGAAGTTGGTGAAGGGTGTTAACTGAAAACAGAATGTGTAATAGACTAGGTGTCAGCACATTAAACAGCACCGTCTCCAATCAACACAGACTCTCAAAGACTAAATAGCATGCATAGACGCAATCAAACACAGACTCTGAAATTACATATATTATCCTAAATGTGTATGACTTACCACTTATAAGAATAAATACAGTCATTCTCTGTAATTATTGCTGAACCCGTAAACTCTAATAAATGTTTGCATGATGATAAATGTAAATCTGAAATCTACAGTGCATGTGGAAAAATTGCATAAAAGTGCCTCTTTGAAAAAGACATTGGACGTTTTTTTTTTCTTTTTGTTTCAAATAGAAAACTAAAAGTAACATGAATGTTAAATGTTAAAATATTTTTTGCTATGTTTTAGGTGTCTTTGTTTCCACAGTATTTTAGATTTTGATAAATTCTTAGTTCTTGTCTGTCAGTCATTTAATGCAGGTCTATGGTCACCACCTCAAAGAGCATGCACAGAGAAGTCCAAATTAAACATGATTTAATGACTCGTAAATGTAAGTACACATTGATGGCCTAAGACATGAAACGAGTGGTTTGTGTGAGAAAATAAACAGTATTTATATTGTTTTTACCTCAGATCACTTGGACGTGGCTATGGTTACAAGAGGTAAAAACGCTATAAATACTGTTCGTTTTCTCACAAAAAAAAGCTTGTTTCGTGTCTTAGGCCATCAATGTGTACTTACATTTACAAGTGGACCCCATAGACCTCCATTATAGGACTGACAGACAAGAACGGTTTGACCTAAAAATATAAAAATTGAAAATACTGTGAAAACAAAGACACCTAGATCTTGAATGCCCTTGAGGTAAGCTAAAACATATCAAAAATGTATTTCAAAGTGAACGATCCCTTTAATTGCTGCAGTCTACTTAAAAAAGTTTAATTGAATGATTTTTTTTAAAAACTGAATGAATGATTTAATGACTCACTTTAAAAGACTTCGCTTGTTTCATTGTTGGATGAATATGCGTTTTTTGAACAAATATCTTAAGTGAATGATTCAATGACAAAATACATTTCGCTTATATATATAATCGATATAATCGATACAATATTGATTTGAAAGTTATTTTCAAAAGATGAATCAATCTATTTTAATCACTATAGGGCAGACAGTGTTTATATCCGAAATATAAACTTTTATCAAGTACTTCTGTGATAATTCAAATCATTGTAACAAAATAGAAATACACGAAAATTGCTCTTTCTGGCTCAGCGGCAGCGTGAAAGCAGATCTGAATGTTCGCTGTGGTCGTACTTGTCAAAGGTTTAATAGACACAGGCGAACCGTTGCCATTTAAAATAAGATAGCATGTGTTTGAATCGAGATTGCAAACTTACGATTAAACCTGCAGCTCTAACTCTAACAGTATTGGTGCCATGTTGTTGTCCAATAACAGATTGTAGAGGTGTAGAAATGAAACCTGACTGCAGATTTAAATAACATAATCATCCTGACAATATATTTTTGCAATATAGATTTTATTATTTCTATTTTTTTTTTAATGAATACAAAAAAATATCTTTAAAGAGTCTACAAAATGTGATGACCTAAGAACTAAACTGTTACATGGCCCAAGGCTCTGTCCAATAGAAATATGTTTTGCTTAGCAAGAACAAAAACTAGAGGGAACATTGCTTCCAGATATCACTGGAAAATCAAATAAGAGATGAAGGCCATGTGACGGCACTGGGACAACAAATAACCAGCATGAGAAACTAATAACATCTAGAGATTCCAAGGTTCCTGTCAATACGGCGCAAACAAAGGGTGAAGGAGGGAGAGAAAGAGAGACGGGGGTGGGATGAGGGTATTCGCTGGAATAGATGGTAGAAAGAAAATGTCAAAAAACAAGTTGAGCAGGAAATGTCTGTTTAGTTGAAAGATTACAAGCTGGTGCGGAGTCATTTCCTGTTTTAGATCTGGCACTTTATGAAGGAACAGATGAGCCCGACCAAATGGGATGGATTTATAATTCAGCGGTCTGATCTCCCACAATTCACACACTGCTATTAATAGCATGTGTCTATTTTAAGACTGATAGAAGTATGACAACTGAAATCTTGCTAGCCAGCACAACCACCTCATTTTATTGCCAAAGTCTATTGATTATAAGGAAACAGATCAACATTAGGGAATATACCTGCCTTCAGAAAGTTATTAATACAACCAGGAAACATGAGCAAAGTCCAAGGGGGCCTTAAAATAAAGGCAGAAATAAATATTAAAATAAGTTAAAAATTAAAAAAAAAAAAAAAAAATCACAAGTCTTGGAAGACCTGGATATGTGACGTAGCAGCCTAAATTTTACATTTGATATATACAGTATTGTATAATGAATATACATTTTAATAGTTATGACAAGCTCTAAAATATTTTAATGGGTAGAAATTGTAAGTCATATGGAGAAAATCACATTAATTAATTATGTAATATGTAATATGATGTAATATGCGTGTATACTATATCCTATTTTAGTTTTACAGAAAGTTACATTAAGCCAATACATTAAATTAAATCAAAACTAGGGCAATTTGTTTAATTCTATTTATTTTAATTTAATACAAAGAAAAATTGGACCATGGAAAACAAAAAAGGGTGTGACCTACAGTCATAGTCTATCTCAAAATAGGAAGATCAGGTCTCATATCACCATGAAGAGGTTTGTTTTGCGATAACGTCAGGCTAATCTTACATTCATCTCATTGCATGAATGGATCCATTAAAAACTAGACAAAATTTAAACTCAAATCAATAAAGCCGATTCTAAGACTGCTGAGCAATACACAAAAAAAGAGTCAACTACTTTTGAAAATCAGTAATAAAATTGTTTAGCAGTCTTCAAAGTTTCAAACAATCAATATTTGACTGAAAACTGCTGCAAACAATCAATCACAACCAAGTATTCCATAGACGCATGTCCCGATATTGTAGAATATGTACTAGGTTGATTAAAAAGGTCCAATACTGCAAGTGCAAACAGAGATTTTTAGCTGCATATCTGTTCACATGTTGACATCTCTTCAGAGGTTGTTATTTTTGGACTCCAATGACAGAATTGATGTCAAGTCAACTTGGAGAAAGTTAAAAGGAAGCAAGCGGTGTCCTTCAGTATGTAGACTCCCTAAAAAAACATGCCAAACACCCCGTTTCTCATTAAAAACAAATTGTTCATTTGCAACGCACAATGATTAATTACTACATTAGCACACAAATAAACCTTCTCCAATATCATGTTAAAGTCCTAAAGACAGTTTGATACATGACCACTTTGACTAAAGTAGTATCAAAACGGTCAAGAATGTTGATGGAGACTTTTGTGCTCTCTTTATTAAATCTGTCAATAACCCATGTGACAGCAGCCACATATGAGAGCAACGCGGTCCATTCCCCTTTCACAAACAGCGTAGTTGTTTAATTCCATAAACACAGCAGAACTCGTGCTCTCCGCTCCATTTTGGACCGGCGATTTGTAAACAGTTACATACTCTGCTTTAAATGGGTAGAGCCTTGGGGAAGAAGGATGGGGAAAGCAGCGACTAAACATAAATAAGCGCTACTAAGCAACATCAAGCATGCTGCATATCCACCAATCACAGAACAGATGCAGTATGCTAAAGAGGGGGAAACATTTACAGAAAAACCCACA
This sequence comes from Pimephales promelas, assembly GCF_988280905.1. Taxonomy (NCBI): domain Eukaryota; kingdom Metazoa; phylum Chordata; class Actinopteri; order Cypriniformes; family Leuciscidae; genus Pimephales; species Pimephales promelas. The sequence goes on along the minus strand of NC_142775.1, from coordinate 34,737,795 downwards.
CACATCCAAGAGTAAACCAAATGTTCCAATATTCCCAGGCAATCCAGCTGTGTTTTTGTTATGAATCTTGCATTATATAAGATATTTGCATTAATTTGACTGTTTACCCAGACAGCAAACTGACATTGAATCAACGTGGAAACGACGTCTCTCATGACATTGAAACAACGTTGATTTGCTCATCGAATTAACGTTGAACCAACGTCAGACGCGGCATTCTTCAAAGCTAAATGAAATCGAAAATTGGTTTGCTTTCAGAACGTTGAAACAACGCGTTGATTTCAAGTTGATTTTCGGTTAGTTTTGAAAGAATGACGCGTCTGACGTTGGTTCAACGTTAATTCGATGAGCAAAACAATGTCAGATCAACGTTGTTTCGATGTCATATTTCCACGTTGATTCAATGTCAGTTTGCTATCTGGGTACAGACAGCATGAAATGAAGGTAAAAGGTTTAGTTCACCCAAATAATTAATGAAAGAATTAATTACTCGTATCAAACCCGTAAGACTTTTGTTCATCTTCGGAACACAAATGAATTTCTTCCTGATGAAATCTGAGAGCTTTATGTCCCTTCATTGACAGCTACACAACTACCACTTTGACGCTTAAAGGGATACTTCACCTCTGGAAAATGAATGTGTATTTAAATGTAGATGAAATGTGAAATTATTTTTGAATTTGGAGCTTTCTAGACTGAGAAAAGCCTGTATTTTTGGCTTATGATGATGAAAGACAACAACTCCCAGAATGCACTTGCTTCACTGCCCTCGGAGGCCACGCCTACCGGTAACAGAGTGCAGTAGTTAAACAAGAAGTCTAGGATAATGTTACTAATGAGTCTCCATGATGAGTCTGCCCGAAAATGTGTTTCGAAATCACCCAAAATGTCTGGGATTCGGTTATTGCGTCCAACAGTCGCCATTCATCATGTTTACTGTGGCGAGGATGAGTGAGGGCCGCGGGAGACTGGTGGCGTGATTACCGATGAGTGACACTTGTGAAACGCACCGCTCTCGTATATCTCACGGAGACGTGGGAATTTTCTTAGCAATGTTAAAACGCACATCAACCAATCACTTGTTAAGCATTCATATAAACACTACATTCAGATTCACCAATCAAAAGGTGTGCATGTGAACAATGAATGAATGTCGAATGTCCGGGAAAAAGAGGATGGTAACCCCTACTACTTGGCTTTCTCCACAGAACAAGAGCCTACTAGCTTAGCTTCCAAAAAAAGATGGCTGACCTTATGTGTTCATTCTGTGAGTGAGATCTCACCCTTTATGGGCGGGTTGAAAGTATGCGGGACAGCCCCTACTACTGGCTGTAGTCTTTAGCCTCTGGCCAAAAAATCCTCAGATGACACAAAATGAAGATTTTTGTGTCATCGGTGGATTTTTTCCAGACAAAAAAAATACATAAATCTCTATTCTCAGGGGGATATGAGGGTGGAAAGCACATAATTCGAAAATACTACAGGTTTTCTGCTAAATACAAAGCTTAATGCTAAATCCTGAAGTATCCATTTAAGTTCATTTAGAGATAGTAAAAATACAGATTTCTTCAAAGATCTTCATTTGTGTTCAGATGAACAAAAGTCTTACAGGTTTGGAACTACATGAGGGTGAGTAATAATGACAGAATTTTTGGGTGAACTATCTCTTTAATTTAGCCTATTATCTACAGAGCATGTTTAAAAAAAAAGACCTTGTAATGTTTAATGAAAATGTCATAACTGGACCTTCCGGTGAAACTGACACTTCTTTCTGCATGGTGACACTTGCAGGACTCCAATCATTTAGTTGCTTAAACCTTTCTGCAAGCTTATGTTTTTTACTGCCTTGTCATAACTCTTGCTATGAGTGAACAGACTTAAAGATGAGGGTAAAAAAAGTGATACAACCCATATCCTGTTCTGTTAAAGCAGAATAACCACTCCAAACCAAAAAAGTCTATGAAAAATAGCTGGATGTCAGAGCTGTGAAGAAAAAAATAAAAAATCAGTGACCTCCTCAATTCCATTGAATAAACATGCTGTCGATATCATACTTCACTATTCTCAAACCCGTCAACAAAAGCTTGTTCGGCTGAAAATTCCTTGAAAAACAATGACTATTTTTAAAATGCTGCATGCACCCCACACATGCTCTCGCTATGACCTCCTTCTGTTGAACTGAGGACGTCCCAGTTCCCACATCTCATTCCAGATCTGACCGGTTGCTTTTTGTCTCCGTCCCCACGTCCCAAAGGCCCCAAACAAAAACAGGCCCGGGGCTTCAAGTCAATCAGGCACAAACAACAGCACGAAATGAAACATCCCACAAATGCATCATGCTAACACAAACTAGTGATTAAGAACACATCCGGTCCAAACAGGCTGATTCTTAGTAGGACTGGGCGATTTATTGAATATTCGGGATAACTTCACTGGAAATATCAAATTAAACGTGAATATTTATTTATGTTTCCAGAGGACAGCATCAGGTCAGACTTATTCCTTGTCTCACAAGTATGAAAGCATTAAGAAATATGAATTATTAGTGCTTTGAGTTAAACATGAAGGTGAATTACATAATGTATGCGTCGTCACTAGCATCATCAAATGGAATTGCAAAAATAATGAATAATAATTGACGGACAAACAGATAATCCAACTCCAAAATCACATCACTGGGTGTTGCGTCTGTCTGACTAATTCAAAATTATTATATCATTCTTCAAGTGGTTAAAACATGACTTGGTAATTACTTCTTGCATTGAACACTTTATAAATCTACTTGGCAATAATACTTGTTTGGTTAATTATGGTTAATTAAAAATGGCTGAAAAACATTGAGATAGTATTGTTTTTAGAAATTTCACTCAGGCATAATTCTCAGCTATTTTAACCTTTAAGAGGAGCTTAATCCATTTCTACAGACATGGAGCTAAAACAATATGCTAGTGAGGAAAACACAACCGATTTTAAGATAGAGTGGCCAGTGACCTGAAAGAAATGTTATTTTGCAACCATGCAGTGATGTCAGGTGCTTTAAAGCAGAACAAGATAAGCCTTACCCAGCAAGCAGCTCTTTTTGAACCACACCTGCAATGTTTTCTTCCCAAAATAGAAACACAATATCCAGTCTGCGCCAGTGCCTTGGTGAATTGCCACCCTCAATGACCTTTGGTATTGGCTCTAGACACAAGCCCTAGTATGTGAAATAACATGGCATTCTGTTGAAGTCCTTCATTGTGATATTGTTCTATGAAAAGAAAAGGTTATTCTGTAGCCCTCCCATAAGTCCCTTAAGGGTGAAAAGTGCTGTTGCTGACAATATTTTAGGGCCAAATATAGCTGTGGTACACCTAAAACAAAACAATCATGTATTGTTCATGCTCAGCATTTCCAAACCGATATGATAATGATCCGTACCTCTGCAAATATCACCAGAAGATCAATGTCCTCATGCTGTGAACCATCAGATTTCTCTCTGAGGAATGCAAAGATGGACAATGGTAAGCTAAGAGCCACAATTCAAAGGGATGCTATGTACAAACTGTAAAAAAATATATTCCAATCCAAACATCTCAAATATATATATATATTTTTTTTTTACATCAGGAACAATACATCAGGAACCTACACTCACCTAAAGGATTATTAGGAACACCTGTTCAATTTCTCATTAATGCAATTATCTCATCAACTTTTTGACATTTGTGAATCGATTCAGAATCGTCCACGTTCGAATTGTGATGTATCTAAGAATCGATTTTTCCCCCCATCCCCATCAGAAACTGGGATTTTCACACACAACAATGTCTAGGGTTTACAAAGAATGGTGTAAAAAGGGAAAAACATCCAGTCCTGTGGGCGAAAATGCCTTGTTGATGCTAGAAGTCAGAGGAGAATGGGCCGACTTATTCAAGCTGATAGAAGAGAAACTCGTTACAACTGAGGTATGCAGCAAAGCATTTGTGAAGCCACAACATGCACAACCTTGAGGCGGATGGGCTACAACAGCAGAAGACCCCACTGGGTACCACTCATCTCCACTACAAATAGGAAAAAGAGGCTACAATTTGCAAGAGCTCACCAAAATTGGACAGTTGAAGACTGGAAAAATATTGCCTGGTCTGATGAGTCTCAATTTCTGTTGAGACATTCAGATGGTAGAGTCAGAATTTGGCGTAAACAGAATGAGAACATGGATCCATCATGCCTTGTTACCACTGTGCAGGCTGGTGGTGGTGGTGTAATGGTGTGGGGGATGTTTTCTTGGCACACTTTAGGCCCCTTAGTGCCAATTGGGCATCGTTTAAATGCCACGGCCTACCTGAGCATTGTTTCTGACCATGTCCACCCCTTTATGGCCACCATGTACCCATCCTCTGATGGCTACTTCCAGCAGGATAATGCACCATGTCATAAAGCTCAAATCATTTCCAATTGGTTTCTTGAACATGACTGGCCCCCTCAGTCACAAGATCTCAACCCAATAGAGAATCTTTGGGATTTGGTGGAACGGGAGCTTCGTGCCCTGGAAGTGCATCCCACAAATCTCCATCAACTGCAAGATGCTATCCTATCAATATGGGCCAACATTTCTAAAGAATGCTTTGAGCACCTTGTTGAATCAATGACACGTAGAATTAAGGCAGTTCTGAAGGCGAAAGGGGGTCAAACACAGTATTATTATGGTGTTCCTAATAATTCTTTAGGGTCTTCAATGTGCAGTGTAAATATCAGAACATCCAAATATAGGCACCAAAAATGAATGTCACTTATGCAATGCAGACAGAAATAGGCTACATGAAACATACCTATAACTTAAAACTACCTACTGTAAATGATTTTAGCTTCAAAAGAGATTCAAGAATATCTCTTTGTTATTCAACCAGAAAAGTGTTCACCGGAGGACTAAAGTCTAAACATCAATCTCTTCTGAGAATGTGATGTTCCTTTGTTTTGAACATGTGACACTGTGCTTATAGTAATGGCACTTTGGGTAATTCTCCTCTCTCTGCTTACACTTGAGTCTTTTTCCACTTGTCTTTTGACAGCGAGTGAGAAGATGGACTGAGACAATAAATTAAGACACTATCAAACTCAGTGTGTCCTCAAGAGCCAGAGCAGCTGGAAGTTTCACAGGCAAAAAAATCACTTTCTTAATCAGTATGTTTGTCTTGTTCACCAGTACAAATATTTAAACGTCTGTAAAACAAGATAAAGGAAAAGGTAATACTAAAATTAGGGCTGGGCGATATGGCCAAAAAATCATATCTCGATATTTTTTGGTCAAATGGCGATATACCATATATATCTCGGTACTTTCTACGTTTTCTATTTAGATAAAGAAAATCTTTATATTAAAATATATATATATATATATATATATATATATATATATATATACAGTATATTCACATTCGGCCCAATGATATCCTACAAACAATGTTGATATTGAAGGATATGGAAACAAATATAAAATAGGCTATGCAATATATTATGTGCAAAAAGCTTTTGTTTTTATATTTACTAAAAGCTAAACTAAAAATGAAAATAAAAACAAAAACAAAAGCACAAACTAATTATATTAGCCTGCATTTGATTACCCCACTATAATCACTTTCACTTTCATTAAAAATATATACTTGTAGGTTTAAAATTCCACATATGGCACATTTATTTTCTCCAACAACAAATATTTTAGCAATATGTTTATTTTAGTCAGAATTATTGCGTACTACGTAGTAGGGATGCAACGGTACACGGTAAAATCCCGGACCGTTCGGTCAGCCCTGCACGGGACAATCTAACCTCGTGTCCCGCGGGACTTCGGTTCTGCCATACAGTTCGTGCTGATCCTTTTACCGTATTTTCCGCACTATAAAAGGCGCACTTAAAAGCCTTTAATCTTCTCAAAAAACGACAGTGTGTGCCTTATATTCGGGAGCGCCTTACTATATAGCTATGGATCAATTAGTTAACAACGCTCCGCGTTATTAAATTCGCCCGCGAACTCGCGCTCGTGTCCAGCTTATTCCCGCTTTGTTTGTCACACGGCCAGTTCAACCACGTATAAATCAGGTAATGTGTGTGTCGCTCACGAGCGCTCACTTATTATCAGACACACGAACACAGACCGGCGCTGCTCGCGCGTCATAGACGTTCATAAAGCGCTCCCCGTTCACACGGGTCATCTCATTCAAAACAACCCACTGTTGTTAGCGAGTCGCCGCACATTGAATACTCATATGAGTCAGGCTGCGAATGTAAGTTACGTGCCCGCCCCAGCGCGCTCACGCTTACTAAATAAACGCCTCACCTCGGCTCCACGCACTCGCTACATTCCCAGCACAGATGCATAACGCAAACCCAGTCAAACTTTGACTGCAGTATATTTTTGCACAAGAATCTCTCAAAAGTGGATGAGTAAATAACATTGCACTTTGTATCCTGAATGCAGTATTTTTTTTTTAATTATATTATTTTGCTCTGCTCTTTTTATTCAAACCACAAGCTAATTTATGTTAAAGGTAAAAGTGCACTTTTTCTTTCACATTGATCACTTCATTTACCAGTTATCAAGGTTTGGATTTGGGATCCACTTGAATATTTTAAAGTTTGCTTGTTTACATTTTGTATTTCATAAGTGGTAGTTGAAGAGGTTCAGTACAGACTAGAGTGTTAATTTATTCCATACACATTGATGTTCTTACTGTGACATTCTGTTTATGCTCATAAGAAAAATAAAACATATTTTTGGGATGAAATAGCAGTCTCTTTCTGCACAAAACGTACCGAAACCGAACCGAGACCGTGGCCCAAAAACCGAGGTACGGACCGTACCGTGGGCTATCTGTACCGTTGCACCCCTACTACGTAGTAGGCGGGGTATTCACGCGTATGCAGATTCACTTGCAGAAGCTCGTCCTCTTCTGACATGGACATATTTGTTGTGAAATGGACATATTTGCTTTACTTTCTAACATTTACAGATGGAGAATATACCTGTGAAATGTAAGTTGAGCACTGAGGAAGCACCACATCTCAAACGCATTAAACAGCGCAAGTATATCTGTCAGTCAGCAACAGTGTCTGTCAGAGCATTTGACAGGGCGGCAAGCTGCCTTAAACTTGTTAACTATATCAAAGTGATTTTGACGCAATTAATATAAGCTTGTGTCATGTTTAGGACAAATTGTACTACGTAGCCTAGCTACTTTCACTGCAGCAGCTCACACTGCAACCTCCGCTATTTTTCAGATGTGCTCATATCAAACTACTGTATCGATATAAACGGTATTGCCTCATTCCATATCGTTTCAAAAAATATAACGATACATCGTACATATTCGATATATCGCCCAGCCCTAACTAAAATACTATTAAAGGGTGAGTTCACCCAAAAATGAAAGTTATCCTATCATTTAATGACTTTCTTCTTTCAGTCAAACAGAATCTGAGTTATATAAAAAAAAATCCTGGCTTGTCCCAGCTTTATAATGTGAATAGACCCTAAGATTTTGAAGCCCAAAAAAGCACATCCATCTATCATAAAAGTAATCCATATGGCTCCAAGGCCTTCTGAAGCGAAGTGATGCATTTTTTGTACGAAAAATATCCATATTTATAACTTTATAAAATAGAATCACTAGCTTCAATGGGTAAGTTGAGTTCTGGCGGAAGAGAATATTGGCGAATATTGGCGAACATGGAACATTCTGTTTAAATGTTTAAACAGAAATGGTATAAAAAGTTGTAGTTGGACATTTTTCTTACATAAACACGTCACACTTTATTAACCCCCTGGAGCAGTATGGGTCACTATTATGATGAATGAACGAGCTTTTTGGGGCTTCAAAATCTAAGTTACTATTCACTCCCATTATAAAGCTTGGAAAAGCCAGAATATATATATATATATTTTTTTTTTTACAAAACTCTGATTGTGTTTGACTGAAAGAAGAAAGTCATATACATGCACCTATGGCTTGAGGGTGAGTAAATTATGGGATAATTTTTGGGTGAGACCTTTAAATTATTTTTAGCAATTTATTTTTCTTTGCTATTCTGCTTGATTAATGCACACACACTTTCATAACGGTTCTCTAAAAGCGCTAATGGACAAGAGCAAAAACATATCATGCAGTCCAGTTATCACATGTGTTACTGTAGCAATCCTCAAATGTTTCTGCTTCAAGACCCATTATACTTTAAACACCAAGTGGCGACCCAACAAATTACCGTAACTGTTTGTGATACTCAGCAGGTCAACAAAATGAAGTTTATAAACATTTATTTTACCTTGCGCAGTTTTGTACATTTTCTTGGCCAAGGTCAGGCACCTAACTAATTTGTCTAGTAGTTTCTAACAAGCAAAATGTCAATTATCACCAAAAGTGATTGCTATCATAACTATTCCCCATATATTCAGTGCAGAAAATACATACACTTCCACCAGGACCAACTAATTTCCCTGTTAGCTTAATGAAACATGTTTGTAATAGAAAGAGGCAGATAAAAACCCTTTCTTTCTACACACACTGATTAATGTTTTTTTTTGTAAGTGTCTGCTCTATGGCACACTTTGTATTCCAGAGTGGGTTTCCTGAAGCTTGCAAGAGAGCAAGGGTAAAACGAGACAGAACAGGGTGCCAGGGTAACGCACAAGGTCAAACAAACCATTTGATGGATCTTGATACTTTATAAGTGGCAAAAGCAACAGTACATTCTGTCACAGCTACTCTACCACCCAAGAAGAGATGGGGATGTGTGGGACGTGATCCGCGTTTAGAGGCCGGATGATGTAACTTAATTACACAATTCAACACACAGCATCTACAATGCACGCAGTGAAGTTGGGTAGATTATCTTAGACCTAAATAACATACCTCAAAGAGTGTGTAAACCACTGTTGACATGCTACTTATGGCAAAAATGTAGCAAAACAACATTGTTTCTTAACAGTTATACCTAATGACTGCTTAAGTACTTCTATGAACTACGTGAACAACCAAGTCAGTAACTAAATAATAGCATAATAGTCACGTAATAGCAGAATTTGTGGTCGGATATGATGCAAGTAATGACATGAACCTCAAGACAAGTCAAGAATGATTCAAACCAATAACTAACATGTTTTTGAGTGATTCATTAAATAGAATTAGCTCATAGTTCACGAGACGGACTTCATACAATGAGGAGATCCATTGTTCCGGAATTTTCCTTATTTTAGAGTTGCGTCCGATCTGAAACACTACAATAGTTTGGCTTAATGCAGAACAGAACAGCAACATATAAAATACTGATTATACAAGACAGGCTCCTCATCGGCTGCCTGTTTGTTAAAGATCCAGACACAGAGACACACCATGTACCAGCATTATGATAAAACCGTTTAATCATTAGCCTGAACAAGGTCAGCGGTTCCCAGGGTTTCAATTTGCGCAGTGTGAAACAAACATATGGAGCGCCAAGGGTGTTACCATGAGCATGGTAGTTTACCAGACACTGCGATTCAGTCTGGAACAGGTGAGGCTCCAATTTCATACCTGGTGGAAATATCCAACTCTCATCAAAGCCTTAGTGAATAATAATAATAATCTGTTTTATTTTTTTCATACCATTACAAATGCAAGCACACACACTCTTTGTGATGAATACTAACATTGGACCCAGAGGAGGGCTGGCTGGAATCCCAGGAATAAGGCCTCAGCTAAGGATCTGATTATGGAAGAAATATGGAAAGCAATAGGAAGGAGTTGATGAGAAAAACCAACGCAAGATCCATCAGACCGCCACGCTTCTTCAGAACAGCACTGTAAACATCTCAGCACAGGGTCCTGATGGATTATGAGCGCACTGCTTTTCACTCCAACTACTCTTAGACAGACTCCCTGCTTAATTCAGAACGCGGAATTGCCTACAGCATTGCCAGAAGTAGTGAATATTTAATGCCAGCACTTTCACATGAATTTCAAGGGTGAGGTGGGGGGGATACAAATGTCAAATAGCTTAAAATGTCATGATAAAACTCTAAATTATGATTAGATGAGTCATTTTAAAGTCAATGGAAAACGTAGATAAACTCACACCTGTGAACTCTGTGCTTTATTAACATTTAAAGGTGGTAAAAGGTTTACAGTTAGGTTATTAAAGTATATTACATTTTTTATTATTATTAATAAACACATTTATTTAACATTGGTGTTTCTTAATCACATTAATGGGAACGTTTACCCAAATACATTGTGTCATCATTTCTGTCCAAACACTGCATGGAAAAAAAAAAAAGTTATTTTTTCGAAACATCTTTTGTGTCTGACAGAAGAAGAAAAGTCAAGTAATAAAGATTTTTAGATGTACTACTATCCCCTTTAATGAAATCACATTTTATAAACTCATCTGAAGGGCCTTAACTATGCATTGGAGGGTTATATTAATTTTATTGTTGAGAAGGTCGATGAAACGCTTCAGCTCTAGGCAAAAATGTACAGGTCAGAGTGTAAAACGTGATAAACCGCATATCGCTGTCAGTACCAGTGCTACAGTATTTACATGAATCATTCAGCACAATATCGTAAACATTTGTTTTCTCGTTTATTTACATAAATAGATATTTTTCGAAACATCTTTTGTGTCCGACAGAAGAAGTAAAGTCAAGTCATACAGATTTTGAACAACATGAGGCGAGTAAATGTTGACAGAATTAAAATTTTTGGGTGTACTATCCCTTTAATGCAATCACATTTTATAAAAGTAATTAGCCAGTTAAAGCTGTGCATTATACTCTGATTTTCCCACAGTAAAGGGATAACATTGACTGTTTTTGCTTTAGCAAGCACGACTAGCCTAAGGGCTTAAAGCTTATGAGACCAGGTAAACTAGTTATTTTTCAAAAATGTATCATCTGTCAAGCTTTGAAGTCACGTGGTAAAACTAAAAGTTGACAACATTAAAGGACAAGTTTGGTATTTTACACTTGCACACAATATTGTTTCTGATTAATTAGAAAGGTTAAGATTGAAATTTGGACACATGCTGCTGACCCCAAAACTTTGAATGGTTGCATACATGCATTTATAAAAGAACAGCAAAATCGACCAAAAATATTGACCGTGTTATTTTTTTTTTTTAGCTCCCCAGAATAAGAATATCTCTCCCTCTGCATCTGACTAGCAATAGCAAGTAGTAAATCATGGTAAATCACCTATTTAGCCATAAAAAAAATAATTAAAAAAAACGTATTTTGCTTTAAGAAGAAAAGAAAACTGCTTGTTGTCGCCATTTCATTTTGTGGGGTTTCTAAAGTATTTACTAAATCCTCATCTTACAATTATTGTGAGAGTAATGTAGACTGTACAACACAACAGTGTCACTTCCCTCAAGTCTCTTTGAAGCATTTCTCTTGAGATTTTAATAAGCCGTGTCTGTTTCAGGCCCCTAGCTGAATTCATTTCCTGTGAACAAAGCCTCTGTTAGCCATTCACATTAGCCACACAGGACCTTTACTTGTTTTTCTGCCCTGTGCATAAAAAAAAAATGACCAATTTAAGACAACATTCTAAGTAAGCCTTTTATAAGATGCTTAAGCGTGAGGTAGACGACTGCTAAAATGCATCAGAAAATGTCCTAACCTGCTTCAGTCTCATTCTTGCCAAGTGTTACACACTTCTTTCTTCATGTAAGGAATAATGAACATCCACTTGTTGTTATCGCAGATCACACTACTCTGTGGAATACTTGATTCTGATTGGTCTATCATGATTCGTGCCATCCAGCGGTATGCTATTCCCAGTAAAAACTGATAACGCATCATCCGGGGTAAGTCAGCACTATATATGCTTGCAAGAAAGTTAAGGTGATAAAAATATTAAAACTCAAGTCAATATTGTGTGTAAAATTCGGAGATCGCGGACTCGCTCGGTCTTGTTTCATACAAATGCAGGTGATGGCAATTTGTAGGGCTTTGAAACGATTAATCGCATTCGCATCCAAAATAAAAGTTTGTGTTTATATAATTTATGAGTGTGTAGTAGTGTGCATAATTATTTTGTATATATAAACACACACACACACATGCATATATATATATATATATATATATATATATATATATATATATAAGAAGTATTTGCATGTATATACTTTATTTACACAAAATTAATATTATACAAAAATATAAATATTTTATATATTAATAACACATCTTTCTTAAATATATACATGCATATGTGTATATATTTATATATAAAAAATAATTATACATACTACACACATATATTTTGTAAACAAAAACTTTTATTTTGGATGCGATTAATCGCGATTAATCGTTTCACAGCCCAACCAATTTGCAACGATTATCTTGTACAAACAATCTCCGCGCCACATCGGGGTACTGATCACATGCCGGGGTTTATTCTGCGATAACAACCGGCTGGATGTACATTATACCGCTTATTACATGGCTACTTGCCACATAAGTAAATAATTAGACACAAAATATCGACTTGTTGAAATCTTTAAAAAGTCTATAAACGCAAAGAAAGCAGTTGCTAGTAAGCGGCATGTTGAACATTTAAGAGATACGGTACAGTGATGTCACTTATTACATTTCACCACATAAATAATTATGGGGATAAAAGATTGATAGACTTTAAAATCTTACCTGTTTGTTATCTTATAATCCATTACAGTAACAGTGCACAAAACAATCGTTGCGAAATGGCACCGACTGTGTCATTTGTGCGAGTCCGCGATACCCTGGTGACATAATTAAATAATTGTACACAAAATACTGATTTTAATATTTTATAAGCACACCAAACGCGAAACTTCCATGAATAAAAAACATTCAAGCATAGATGAGCCTGTGTTATCAGTTTTTACCGGTTGTCATCAGGGAATGACATTCCGCTGGATGGCGCGATTGACCAATCAGAATCAAGTATTCCAAAGCGCCATGTAATAAGTAACTATAACACAGCATCAACAGCAGTACGCACATAGCAACTGTTTTGCATGGGAATAATGTAGTTTGGCTTGTAAAATTGTACTTGGGATGCGAAACGGTAGGCATTAAGCCAAACTAATCAGGATGGCATCTAGACCAGGGAAGGAAACGTAATGAAATGGTTCTCCTTAATATAATCCAACTTCCTACTGTAAATAACAGTACTTTGCTAAGGAAACAGAGCCACACCTTTTGTTTAGTTAGCGTGACACATTTTCCACGAAAAGCAACTCGAGACTTGTTAACACAAAAACTCGGCTTACTTTCAACCACTACTGCTGATTTTTCTTGTTAAAGAGATAGCTCACCTAAATGGAAATTCTACAGATTGCAATGCAGCAAGTTTGAATAACACAACCGCAAATGGGATTTGAGAGCTCTTGCAGTCAATGACAGCTTAAGTTTCAGTTTATTAAGTAACTAAGCCATCAACAGGGGCGAAAAACTGATTTCGTTCAATTTTGGGAGAACTTTTCTTTAAAGAATGTGTTTACACGGTCTTTACCCGTGGAAGGAATGCGGTAAATCATGCGACAACACGGATTCACCCGTGTTATCTCTGTAAATACAGACCAGCGCTCTCATTTGATCAAACACACTCTTTCACGCACACATACATCAGCTGTGTTTACACCCGACCAATGTTATCTGAAGACACCCAGAAGACAGTCCACAGCCCTGACTTTTATGTTTGCATAGAACACAGCTGCCCTACTTGCAGTAAAACTCTGGAAATGTCACGAACATGAGAGAGTGGAATGAACATTAAAGGAGACTTGAGAGGCTAAAACTAGGAACAATGACAATGGTTAAGAGCACTAAAACTTCAGAAACCGGTGGGCTCAAACTGCTGTCAGTCAAGCACTAGTGGTCCTTAAAAGATCCCAAGAGGTCTGCAAGATGATGGACGATTAAAAATAATAATAATTATAATAAACTGTTCAAAAGTTTAGGGTTAGTAGGGTTTTTAACGTTTTTTCAAAGAAATACCTTATACTGTAAAATTAGGGGTGTAACAAAATGCAACAATACGTATCGTGGATAGTGACAATATGTGTTGTGGATAGTCCCCCCAAAATAAAAATTACTGTGTGAGAAAAAAATTCAAGTTTTCAGAGTTTTAGTGTCAGTACTACATTAAACTACTATATATAATGTTGATTATAATGTATAATAATGCAATGGGGGAATATTTTTGGGTCTTTGACTTATATAACTTAACCAGTAAAAAGTGTTCAACATAAATTTAATATATTTAGATATATTTAAAATAATCTAGTCAGAAAAAGTGCAAGCATATTAGTCTAAATTATGTATTTTCAGCTTCAGAATCATGAATATTGTTATTCTGGTATCACCATTGTCCTTGGGTTACAAGCACCGAGTCCAAGCCTATTCATACACCCACAATGTAATATCCAAATTAGCATTTTAATCAACAGTACATTTTTCGTTAACCTTTTATCATATGTCTTAGAGTATCGCAGTAATGTCGTATCGTGAGTACAGTGTCGTGATATGTATCGAATCGTGACATGAGGGTATCGTTACACCCACACCCAAAAAACACCATTCTATTTTAATATATTTAAATATTTAATCTGTTTCTGAGAAGACAAAGCTGAATTTTCATAATCGCTCAGAAATAATTCTAATATTCTGATTTGGTGTGCCAGAAGCATTTCTTCTTATCATCCATGTTGAAAACTGGGATAGTTCACCCAAAACTGATAATTCAGTCATCTTTACTCAACCTTCATGCTGTTCCAAACCTGTATGAATTTCTTTCTTCTGGTGAACACACAAGAAGATATATTTTGAAAAATGTTGGTAACCAAAAAGTTTCTTTTCCCCATTGACTCGGAAAAAAATACCAGGGAAGTCAATGGGACCTGTTAACAGTTTGGTTACCAACCTTCTTTAAAATGTATCTTCTTTTGTGTTCAGCAGAAGGCAGACATTCATACAGGTTTGGAACAACTTGAGGGTTGAGTAAATGATGACTGAATTATCAGTTTTGGGTGAACTATCCCTTTAAATAAGGATTCAAAAGAACAGTATTTACAATGGTCATTATAAAGGTCTCTACTGTCACTTATGATTAATTTTAGCATCCTCGCTGAATAAAAGTACCGACCCCAAACTTTTAAATGGTAGTGTACATCATTTAAAAAATGAATAATAAATGATAAGACCCACTAACACTTAATTAATCAAATGATTAACTAATAATACTAAAGAACTGATCCACAATAATTAATGATAGTACATTGCTTCAGTTAGCTCACTTCAATACATTACTTAAACTGGAGGTAATTGTTCTGAAGTAGTTTCCCACAGAGTAAAGGTCCACATGTTTTGTTTTACTGGTCAGGTGGTCCACAATCAAACACATTTTCCAGAAAAACTTTGATGTCATTTGGGATGATCAACAACATACCATAAACATAGGCCTAAATACAGCTGCCACTTTAGGTGAGCTTAGTTTGGATGGCGCTAATAACTTCTATATACTTTCTTCTAGTCATCTAACTTGATCAGCAATGCATCAAAAATATAATAAAGGAGATAGCCTACTATCAGCTTTGAAGAGCATGTCATTTCCATTCCAATAAACAACACAAAAGTTCAAGCAAATCAAGAGTAGCTATTATCTAATGAGGCTGTAAACTTGTTGGTCGGTTTCAACTTTCTAGACACAAACAGGAACGTGAAGCAGGTGACATGGACATGTCCTTTTATCATAACCATGCTCATTAGTGTCAACTAAAAGAAGCATTCACGAAAACAATGATTTTAATGTCATCCGATCAGTCGCGAAACTGTTGTCCCGAATCTAGATGCATATTCATCACAGTGCAAAAGTTCCCTTTACTTTACTTTTCTAAAATAAGCCTACTACTGTAGCTGTTTCAAACACACGCGCATGCAAAACAACTCTACTAAACTAGAAATAAGCGCGCGGGTGCTTCCACGCCATAACACGCATTAAACTAGCACGAGCGCTTAAATGTCTGTATTTCAGGGAGCATCTGCGCATAAAACAACATCTAGCCAATATGAGAGCACGCAAGATTAAAAGAAATATTAAAGAAAGCAATAGCCCTCAAAAAGCAGAAAAACGCCTCTTACCATCTCCCAACAGGACGTGATGATGATTGCGCACTGATAGTTAGAAAGTATCTAAATCATATGCCAAAACTATTCCAAAACTTCAAGTGCAATGCTTCCGCTTCCGGAAAAAAATTGAAAAGTAACAACGAGCCCAAAAATACGCCTGGCCTGAAACCTGCTGGAAGAAGATATGCAGTGCACCATCCCTTCCTGATCCAACACTTATTTCGATAACAGTTACATTTGTAATGAAGTCTAGTGTGTATAAATAATCGGAAAAGTGTATTTTGTATTCGCAATCGTAATTTCAAAACATCAAGAATTTGGTGTTCAAGGATATTGTTACAAGGAGGGTCTAATTTTTTTCCTCCACAAAAATCTACCTATCTATCTATCTATCTATCTATCTATCTATCTATCTATCTATCTATCTATCTATCTATCTATCTATCTATCTATCTATCTATCTATCTATCTATCTATCTATCTATCTATCTATCTATCTATCTATCTATCTATCTATCTATCTATCTATCTATCTATCTATCTATCTAATCTATCTATCTATCTATCTATCTATCTATCTATCTATCTATCTATCTATCTATCTATCTATCTATCTATCTATCTATCTACCTACCTACCTACCTACCTACCTACCTACCTACCTACCTATCTACAAGTACCTACCTATCTGTATCCATCCATCCATCCATCCATAGCTACATACAGAACTGTTATTACATAAAAATAGTTTTTTTATACTACTTTTTTACAGTAAAAAGATTTTAAAAAGTAGTAAAGTAAAGCTCTCTTTATGAGCATGTAAAGTAAACCTTCAATGCCCCACAGCTCAACAGATGTCTGTAAATCTACTGTGCAGAAAGGAAGTCACATCACTGAGCAAGGAAGTGGTAAACCCATCAATCCATCTGAGATGAAGCACCTGTGATAGACATCTAACCATGAGACCTTAAAACCACAGTAAGTCTCTGCATGATGGTCAGTGTATGAAATCTACTAATCTACCCTTGAGGTGTTAGTAAGAGCTAAACTACTGTATATTTATATCAGAATAACACCCTGCACTGTTTTTTTAAATAGACATATATTAAAACATCTAATGCAATTATTTCAGTCTATAAAGTGCTCCAGAATATTTCACAAAGGATGATTAATATGAAATAGGATTGCTGATATTTGCTTTTATGATGCCCGACTGTTGCAGCAAAATTGAAGTAATTGCTAATTCAATTCAATTGTATTGCCAGCGTTTCTCAGTGGAATCTTAATTACTGTTCTTTTGCCATAAAACAGATGGGAAGAGGTATTGTGTTCATGTTATTACCCAGTGGATGGTTACAACTTGATTTATGGACCACTGTCAGTATTTCTGAAGCAATATATCTCAGATGAGCATAACAATGGTTATCCCTTTGAAATTATGAATCCTGAATGTTTCCAAAAAATAGGATATACGGGTAACATATTATCTGCCCCTTAAGAAAAACATCATTAGCTTATTTGATAAGCTGAAGTGCTGTTTAGCAGGATAGGTTTCATCATAATTGCAAGATTAAAAAAAGCAACATATGCTATAAAACTGCAGAATTGCATGAGTTCACTATTTTTTTTTTTTTGGTTTCCCAAATAATGCTTATGAACTTAAAAATTTTTGCTTGTGAAGTAAAAAAAACCTTTAGTACATTTAACTGTAAAACTGATGTTAAAGATTATGGAGGTAGAGGAGGCCCGGGCAAGTTGTCACATGGGGAATTTTTGCGGATGCTTGTTTGCTCCAGCAGTGGTTTCACTTTGGTTTCAAACACATTCAACCCCTCTTAAATTACATTTATTTTGTTTATTTTGGCCAAATTAAAATTCCAACATTAGCATATTTTTGGAACAGCTGTATGGTGAATAAGTGAATGCAATAAAAAAAAAAAATGAAGGTAGATTGTAACAAAAAAAGTTTGAAGTGTGATCTCAGGAGAAATGTATTTCGTAAATAAATAATTAAGAAGTATAATAATGTAATATACTGTAACATAATATCATATAATCAGTAGCTATATATTTCATGAACTGTTTAATATTATTCTATTCTATTCTATTCTATTCTATTCTATTCTATTCTATTCTATTCTATTCTATTCTATTCTATTCTATTCTATTCTGGAAAATAAAAGCTGTAGGCATTGTGAAAAAGAACGTATTGTTCCTTCATTTAATCAGAAGAGGGCGCTCGTGACCATGGTTAGACTCTGCAGAATTGCAGACCGAAGCTTCTGGTTTCAGTTTCACACACAGGGTTCCAGCGATTTACTGTAAGTGAATACCAGCATATTGAACGTGAAATGCGTTGAATATTAACGTTTTTAAATAATATAGCCTAATATATTTGCAATACATTCAAATATATGCTAATAAAGCGAAAGCCAATGGTTTTACTGTTTATTTATTTTGATAGCTTATAATGCATCAGAAATTAAACTTTAGACATAGGTCTAAATGCCTATGAATCCACTTTACCAAAATAATTTCTAATTCCATATCTATATTATTTAAAAAGTGTAGGCCTATTATATAACACACACACACACATTATTAAATATGCTACAATTCATAACAAGCATTATTTCATCAGATTTACCGATCGGTTATATATATATAGGCCTATATATATATATATATATATATATATATATATATATATATATATATATACATGTTGTACACTGTAAAAAATATGTTTATGATTTGTAATCACAACATTTTTCATCTTTTGTCAAATCAACTTAAAAAAATTATGTGGTTCAGATAACATAATATTTGAGTTTCTAATGGTTAAATCAATCTCCTTCATTGTATTAACTCGATTTTTACATTTCAATAAACGTAAAATTTTAATTTTTTAAGATAAACCAACAATATTTTTTACAGTGTATTTTACTACTCTATATAATTATAACGACTTGGTAATGGAAATGTTTTACCCTTGTTACCCGCTTTTTTTTATTCTTAAATAAGCCTGAATTGAAAGAGTCATCCGCTGAAGTGATATTGACTGGCCCCGTCATGCAGCAGGTGGCCTTACCTGCAACCAAAACCAGCCCTTGAACTACAGAAACCCTATCCACAGAGCTGCACAGATGGGTCACCAGCCAAAATAAGTGCCTCTGCATGATTTATTGCGCCAAAATACCACGGAACTAATCAGCGGACAAACTAATTAATACAAATCTGCATTTTTGCATAAGTAATTAGAGCAACGAAACTCGCAGTGAAACAGGAGATAGGGATTTATTCAGTCGGGAGACCCATTCAAGCAGAGAGAGATTAGTTTGGATTCGCCGTTTCTTTCCGTCAGAGGAAAGGTCTTGTTGGTTCAAGCAGAGGGTTTTAAAGGTCAAATTATTAATAAATATCATTGGTATGACCTCATATTGTGTTGTGTTGTGTTGAGAGGGAGAGGGACATCTTAATGTTAAATAAATCTTGCAGGATACGACCTACTTCTGTTCCTTTGGCATCGGTAAAAGTATGATTTTTATTTTGTTTTATTGTATTTATATAGCATATGTTTTTCAATATAGATGTATAGGCTTTCAATAGGCATCTCTTTATTACTGTAAGCCAGAGAAACTCAGTCAACTATGACATCGTAAAGAGACTGTTTTATATTTCTGTAATTTATAGACTAATAAACACCACATAAAAATAAAGAGTGCCAATGTGTGGGACGTCGAAGAAATGCAGAAGTAAAGCATGAAGTAAAAGTGCACTGAGTTGCTGTCAGTGGTGCTGAAATCACTCTCCTCACTTCTCTTGGTTTGCATGGCAACAGGGAGATACACACACACGCAAACAGACGGCTTCCTATCGGACCTTTGACCAGCACAAACTTGTCGATTTTTATGAGAAAGATTAGCTGCACTCAGAGCCCAGGAGTGTTCGTGGGCAATTCACGGTTACCTGGTTATCAAATGTCTTCGGTGGGCCATTAACAGATGTCAGGAGAGATAAGCACAGATAAGCAAACAATGGAAATGAAATATGTTGCACGCATGAACAAACAGCATGCGGATATAGCCTAGCCGAGACGCCCAACTCACACTTAGAAAGAATAAAAAGAATTGCACAAGCAACACAACTGTGAACACAAATCTTTAAGATGGTCTTGTATAGATGGATATATTCGTTGGACTGATTTTAGGTAGGCTAATTAGTTTCTGAAGTAATTAAAATGCGAAATTAGGTTATTGAAACAGTAGGCCTATCCTAAAACTAAAGTCATTATTTATTTAAGCCATGATTAGATTAAAGTTTTTACTTGTCAAATATCATCTGTTGATATTAAATAATTCCAGAAAAAAATAAGTCTATTACAGGCCTATCTAATTTCCTCAGAGCACAAATGCGCGCACGTGCCGCAATTGTCTAGTTATTCTCTAATTTATATATTCGCCTTTTCAACGGTCATCGCGTTGTTCTATCTTTTTTTTCTTCCTTTTTTAGGGGGTTGGAAGGGTGATGATATTAAATTGAATAGAAAACAGCAGATTTCGGACGTTGGATCAGGTTAGTGAGCCGTGAAACAGGCTTTTTGTCAGTGCGCGTGCGGCTCGCGTGCCGACCGACCAGCGTTGAAAAGAGGGGGACACATTACCGGGGTCTCGAGCCAGACTTTGCAATTACTGTTTAATCAATAGCAGCACAAGATATTTGTTAAAGATTAGCGACAAATCCCCCAAGTGCCCCTACAAACCACGAAAACATCAATATTATAGCCTAACTTCTCCTGTAGGCTATCAGAATAAAATTCGATTGTTTTATTTTTAAATAGGCCTGGGCCTAATTATAGGAGTTACAAATGACAACACAATAATAATAATAATAATACATTTAGGCTTATTTATCCTATTATTTTAGACAGGACCTATTTCCACTGATAATTAGTGACAAAAACTACTCGGTGATTATGAGCTAATTTATGAACACGCATAAAGAATTGTCCGCATTAAGACAACGGGATGTGGCTAAAGAAAGAGTCGGCCGTGATTGAATGTGTCCCACGCTTGAAAGGGTTAATCCATCCTGCGGGTACAAACAGGTCCACGGAGTCTCTAACTGGCGACAGATGGTCACTTTCTTTCGGCCACAAAGGGACGGAATACGGAGCTCTGGCGAATACAAATGGAAGAGATCACGTGACGCTTGAGGCCGTTTTCCTGACGTAGTCGGCCATATGGCGCGTGCCGGGGGAAGGGGCGGGGCCAGATGTCAATCACGGGCTCAGGGTGGGACTGTAGAGGCAGTGGCACAGACAGACATCCACTCGCATCCTCCAGCATCAGCAGCACCGCTATATAACCAGAGCATCTCATCGGCGCAGACACATTAGGCTTCAATCCGCAGGACTTCCCACACCACGAGGGGCATGAAACTATCATAACAAGACATTCAACAAATCATAGGTATGTGATGATGATACTGTCTTTATTATATTTCAGAACTATTTAGCTCGAAATCATTCAGATCATTCTTATAATGAAGATGGTTGTCCACGTTGAAATTATTTGAACGGAAATTGAATAATGAAGGGCATATTGTGTCAGCTGATGCATAGGCTATACTATAAATGAAAATATATTTGTTGAATTGGTGCCAAACCTGCACTGATAAGTTTATTGCACCTTTTCAACCACTTTGAATTGCATTACTGTTGAGGAAAATTTAGCGAACATTTAAATATAAGGAAACAATTATTCATCCGTTTAAATGTATATAAACTTTATAGGTGCAATAGCTGTTGTTGGGAATAATACGATTCAAATTAGAATATATCTTGTTGTTCAGCCGAGTTAAGCATACCAATTTACTTATGAGAATAGCTATCCATTCAAACTAATTTACTCTCTTAAAAAAATCAAGGTTCTTCAATGATTCAGATAAGACTTATATTTTTTTGCAGTTCTTCATTTCGCATCATACTGTAGGAAGCTCAATCCTTTTTAAAATTATTCTTAAGGGCTCTATCTGATTAGGAAACACTGATGCTGTTACATAATAAAGCTGCATAAATATGCAGCTATGATTCATCCACAGGTGATGTGCTGTCTATCTCATACTTTAAGTGTTGCATGACTCTCTTGTACGAGAAATAAATATTTAAAGGCTTCTTCTATGTACCATTTTCAGAGTTCCAACATGACGAAGTCTTACAGTGAGGAAAGCATGATGCTGGAGTCTCAAACCAGCACAAACTGGACCGACAAGTGTCACGGCAGCTCCCACGACGAGCGAGACGTGGGCAAGACCGACGAGCCCATGCACAAGGACATGGAGGAGGAGGACGACGACGATGTGGAACTCAACCGACTCGAAGACGAGGAGGACGAGGAGGAAGAGGAGGAAGAGGACGGTGACGACACCAAGCCGAAAAGACGAGGACCCAAGAAGAAGAAGATGACAAAGGCACGTGTGCAGAGGTTCAAAATGAGGCGCATGAAGGCGAACGCCCGGGAGAGGAACCGCATGCACGGTCTCAACGACGCGCTGGAGAGCCTGCGCAAAGTTGTGCCGTGCTACTCCAAAACGCAGAAGCTCTCCAAGATCGAAACGCTCCGACTGGCCAAAAACTACATCTGGGCTCTTTCGGAAATCCTGAGGTCTGGCAAAAGCCCTGACTTGATGTCTTTTGTGCAGGCCTTGTGCAAGGGCTTGTCCCAGCCGACGACCAATTTGGTCGCGGGATGCCTCCAACTGAACCCCAGAACTTTTCTGCCCGAGCAGAGCCAGGAGATGCCCCCTCATATGCAAACAGCAAGTGCTTCCTTTTCCGCTCTTCCCTACTCCTACCAGACGCCCGGTCTTCCCAGCCCTCCGTACGGTACAATGGACAGCTCTCACATCTTTCACGTCAAGCCGCACTCGTACGGGAGCGCGCTGGAGCCGTTCTTCGACACCGCCGCGCTCACAGACTGCACCAGCCCCTCGTTCGACGGGCCTCTAAGCCCACCTTTGAGCGTCAATGGGAACTTTTCCTTCAAGCACGAGGCTTCATCGGAATTCGAGAAGAACTACGCCTTTACCATGCACTATCAGGCGGCGGGCTTGGCCGGCGCGCAGACACACGCGTCTCTTTACGCGGGCTCTACGCAGCGCTGTGATATACCGATGGAGAACATTATGTCGTACGACGGGCACTCTCATCACGAGCGGGTCATGAACGCCCAGCTGAACGCGATATTTCACGAGTCGTGATTCTAATGGACATTTGAGGGACTGCTCGTTACGTTATTCTGTTATGGCTGATGCAAAAAGAGCAACAACATTGTATGCTTAATCTTATGTACGTATTTATTGTTGTTACTGCCTTTAGGAGAAAAGAGAATTCGTTGATTCTCGTTCACCTTATGTATTGTATTCTATAGCGCTTCTACGTTGCGGTCACACACAGCCAGGAGGGAACAGGAGTGACCTTCTTCAGAATGTGTTAATTATCCATGCTACAAAATCACAAGCAATAATTTGGAAACTATGCAATTTTTAATCCAATACTGGGCCAATTATAGAAATGAATAGAGATTGATATATTTTTCAACCTATTACATTTTACTACTTATCTATCCCATACTGAATTATTTTGTTGTGATTTTGTATAGAATTGTTAATTTTTATAAAGTCAGATCCTAGCATCATTCCATGCAACCCCCATGTTAATGTTTTATAAAACTGATTTATCTCCTGTGTTTATATAAAACAGTACTCATTCCAGTAATAACCAGCAGGCAAGTGCTTCAAAATCTGTAATGTTGCCTTAGCAATTAATTACTGTAAAATCATGCAGAGTTGCACAAATCCCATCCTCTGAATCCCGTCTAATGTTATGTTGAATCAGTGATCCTTTGTGGAATTTCGAATTGCTTGAGTGATGGGGGAAACAAATCGGTGTTAGAGTCTCAGTGTTGTACATAAAAGCTTGAATATCACCGTTTAAACTCACCCTGTGTAAAAGCTGATCGAAAGGCCTGTCTTTTTAAGATGGAAAATAAATAATGGACTGAATTAGTCTGCTCAAACTATTCGGGTATTTTCGACTGAATTTTTTATTGGCTGTGACGAAAGAACAAACAAACAAACAAACAAAAAGAGAGGGAGAGGTTGATTTAAAAGTGATTATTGAGACTGTTGTATGTGTGTATCAGTTCATGATGAAGGTTTAAGAAATAAAACAGATGTTTTTGAATTTAACATTAGTATAATCATTTATGTAAAATACATTCACCACGCCCACCCCATAGAATAATGATTTACCTTTATACATTAACACACATATTTGTTTAATCTAATTATTCAGGAAGAAACATAATACATTTAGGCTGCAAATATTTTGTGTTATGTATCTGTAACTTCTGAAACCGTTAGCTATTTTGAGGACTGTTAATATGTAAACTCAAGGTAATGTGAATTTATACGCTTGAATATTAAACACATTTACAGGATATTCGCTGTCAGTAGTTTGTAACATAATCTTAAGCTACTCTATCGATTTGGTCCTTTATACGCAACAATAATGTTTCTTACCCGAATGCCAAAATACATATTAAAGGAAAAAAGTGTTTTTTTTTTTGTTTTTTTTTAAACAGAAAGTATCCTCAAAATAAGATCTCATTTTTACAAGAATGAATGACATCCCGTTTAAAAAGCAACAAGAGTCAGCGGAGAGTTTGCGCAGATATCCACTTTTGTATAGAAAAGCTTTTCATCTACAAACATATTTGGAACTTTTAAATACACACTGTCTCTAAATACCTCCAAAAGAAAAAAGAAAAAAAAAAACATCAGTGTAAACGAATGTGTCCTCGAGTCGTTCATAATCCACAACTGTTCGTGTCTTTCTTGCAAACAAAATCTTCTTAAAATATATTGGATATCTGTGTTATATTTGAGGAGCAGAAAGCCTTTGTCCATTATTAAACGAAGTCCAAGTTGCCACTCACGCAAAATATAGATTATAATGAAGACAAGAAGCTAATTTTGTAAAAGGAGTTATTTTATCCCCAATGCATTTTGGACGAGCACATAGGAACGAAGATACAAAAAATAAACTTACGATGAAAGTAAAAGAAAACAATAGGCTATAAAATAAAATCTAATATCTGGTAAATATAATAAAAAATATATAATCTAAAATCTTTAAATATTCCTGTAGCCTAAAATAAATTCCTAAATTCCTCTAAAGTAGTCACACTTCCGTGCGGGGTGAAATATTTTGAGAGGCTATATATGGAGCAATACGGGAAATCACGACTAACAACAAAACAAAATACGACTTTAACATTGAAACTATATTGTATATATAGCCTAGACAAAACATTTTTAAAAATTATCTGGAATAGAAGTAGAAAATTCCACTGGGCCTCAGGAGCTTTGGAAACATCCAGGAACTGTCCAAGGTGCTGCCTGAGGAACACTCTTCCACACCCGGTCACTTAGTAGGCCTATGATGGCTCGTTTTTTAGCCCACCAATAAACCAGACCTATATCATAAAATATATGGAAAGAAATTAAGGCGTTCATGTCTGTGGCAGCTTATATTTGTTGACATTAAACAAGATTAAGCACATATGAGTGCCATCAATGTCTGACAAAATGAAAAGATCATTGTTCACTTTTCTATTGCAAGCTATCGTTTATTTTCTAAAACTAATATCCATGTGCTGATGTGCAGTAGATTTTAAAACCACTAATAAATAATGCAATACAAACTTGTTTGCCATTTAATTAGCTATTTAGGGAAATCAATGTTCATTTATAGTAGGACCTATCATATCTACCATTTTTACTAGAGCTACTACTAATTAGTATAATTTAATTAACTTATTTTTAGTGTCTTTTCCAATGGGTGTTATTATCTTTTCCATTGTCAAGGGCCTAACTATTCATTAGACATGACATATTTGTTAACACTAATAAATGTTAAAACGGCTTGTAATAGCCTAGTATTTCATATTGTTACACGTTTTTGAACGATTTGTTGAAATAGTAGCAAATAATAGACCACATGTGAGTGAGGGCAGCGCGCGTGCTCGGCTAAGAAAGTCCGGTGGGCGGGAGCGCGCGCTCTAGAGGTGCATGGAGATGAGGAACTTCCTCAGGAGCCTAGCGACCGGGAGCGCGCCGAACCGGTAAATTAGTACACAAAGGAGAGTTTGCCCCACACCCGTTCACATTATGTTTGAATCCCCGTGTAAATCGATAAATGTCCTCAACGCGTGGTCGGAGAGTCAGGAAGAGTTGCGCGAGACGCAACCGGCGTCTCTTCCTCGCGGGACGGGAAAGCGAGTCAAGATAAAAAAGAAACAGCGAAAAGAGCAGCACAGCGATAAACGCTCCGTCTCGGCCCCTCAGTTGTGCATCGACGACGACGTTCAGGGGCTTAAAGAAACGAAATATAAACCGGACGAACCGATTGTGAGAGGAATCTTCCAAATCGGGAAAAAGAGCCATGACGTGGTTCTCACAGCAACGCGGGTAACATGGACGCCCATTCAGCCCGAAACCCCTACAGGTGAGCTGAGCAGCGCTGAGCTGTGTTTGCCCCCGTTACCATGGTGATTGAAAGCTACTCATGTTTACTTCCTGTGTGTCTCGAGCTCAAAGCCATATTAGCAAACAGTTTATTATTTATCGTGTTTATAGACACGACTACGCCTCGTAAGTAAACATAAGTTGAGACTTTATATTATAAACTTGGTTTTATGATCGTTTAACAATGAATCGTGGATCATTGGAATCATGAATCGCCTACGTCACCTTGATTTTAAGGTGACGTAGCGTTGTACTTACTCTCAAGTAAGAGTGATTACTTAGTAGCCTACTTTTAATGAACTAACTAACTTAGTACTTTTAATGAACTAATTTAATTACTTAGGCTTTGGTTTTAAGGCAATTTACTTGTAATTATGCATAATTTACTGTTATTACTAATACTGTTGTAATAACATAACAACATCACCTTAAAATAAAGGGTTGCCTGAATCGTTCTAGAATTTTAGAGTTTTAGAATAATAATTTTGTCAAAATTTTGGTTATTTTGTTTCTTTCTTGTACATCAATACAAACATGATGCACAATTACAACACAAACTCCAGACACACATCAAGAAAGTTGCATTTTCAGAAATATGGATTCCTCCACCAAACACACATTTGTCACTGCATGCACAACAAAGTGACCTCATCCACTAAGTCATTGCTTCCATGACAAAAGTTTGTCTTTGAGGTCATTTGATCCAAATAAATGTCGCAGATATAGGCTAGCTTCAAAAATCACTGAATTCAGCTATGCACTATGCATAGCTGAAAATCACTATGCGTTTGGCAGACACTTCTATTTAAAAGGACTTAGGCTTGTGATGCATTCATAATTAGCATTTCTAGTACCATGCTCTATTGTTTGAGTTCATTGTTTATGATTTCCAGGTTTGTCCGATGTGATTAAATCCATAGGCCTAGTTTTTCAATAACTCTCTATAAGTCAAATGACAGTATTTGAGGTAAAAACTCCCCTTGTTACAACATTGAAAAGGTTCACTATAGCTAAAATAGACTCTGTCTCCTCTCCACCAGTAAGCTGGTGTGTGGTGGGCGTTCTGGCGCAATATGGCTGCCGTCGCATCATCCATGTGGATGCCATTGGTGGTGGTTGATGAGATTCCCCCTTCCATATGTAAAGCGCTTTGAGTATGCAGAAAAGCGCTATATAAATGTAACAAATTAGCTTATAATTATAAAAAGCCATTTTTTTTTATATATAAAACTAAGCTTTTCACTATTATTGTGCTGCTCAATCAGTATTCAATAAAATAACATATTTTTGATTGTTGTAAACATCAGAACCAAAAATAAGCATATTGTGGGCGGGCCTTTTGCTCTGTTGTAATTACAGAAGCAAATTGGGCTACAACAATATAGCAATTCAAATAAAGGGGGGAAAAAGGGGGTAATGTCAGTTCTGCCAGAAACTCATGTGTAACAGCTGTGTTGGTAATGGACTCCGGCTGACTGTTGTGACCACCTAAAGTAGGGCATCTGTCAGTCTTGTGGACAGTTAGCAAATGTCCAAGTAAATGATACTCAAAACTACCATCTGCATCATTACTCTAAGAAGATAACCATATGACTTTTTAGGAGGATTTGATTTTCATATCGGATATCAGTGAAACCCTAGGCCTGAATGTGTACTAGTTTTTCTCTTTGGGTAATATTGAAGGAATCCAACTTTTAATTTAGACACTTTAAGTTACTATATATGCAGAGATGAACTTTGTCATTTACATGGAAACCGCAGCGGTATCAAGTATAAAGTGTGCAAGTTGCTGCCTTAATTTTTTTTACCGTAAGTACAATCAACTTGAATGATTTAGTCATTTCAACTTAAATTGCATTAAACTGAATTTAAAAATGAATTGAATCTTGTATAACGTTGTTATTTAAAGTTAAGTAACTTATTTTGATGAGTTAAAGCATTGTAAAACATGTTGTCATAACATATTGATCATATAATTTTTTACTTGATGTGTGAATTTTCATTTGCTGTCATCATTGAGCCATTCATTAAAAAAAGCCCTCAGAATTTGCGTCGCGAGAGCGGATTTACGCTGTTTTTATTGATCAGGAAACAAAAATGAAACAATTTTGAAACACGCCCAGCAGTTTGAAGCTAAGGCATGTACTTCCTGTCTTTGGCTGTTGTTTTGTGCCTGCACTTTAAAGCACGAGCACTGCCGAGTGCAAGAAAGCCTTTCAGCGTAAGCTTTATAGACAGTACTTTTCATCTGTGATCCAAGCTAATGTTATTAAGCCAGAGCTCTCATTACACAGAAAGCATTCATCTAATAACCCCCTATAGCCTTTACCAAATGTTCCCTTGAAAATGCCAAAAAATGACAGTGAGATCTCGATATACTGGGGTACTCTATTTGACGCTCATGTGCTTTTTTTCCGCCGAGGGAAAACAGATCAGAATATTGCCCCTGATCCCTCAATACAGACAACTGAGAGAGATTGGAGGACATTACCCAGCAGATAAACACAATATCAAATTACTTGATTGCAATGTGGCATTTCAGTGCTTGTTTCTATGACAACACTGTGTGTTGGATTTCAGTCATGATTTGATACCTGTTTACTTCTCCCGTTGCTTAATTTCTGATTATGCATTTTATTTGTGTTTTCATATGCTTTAGACCTACAAAGCAAAAACAATTGTGATATATAGAGTTTCCATCAAAATATTAGAAATGAGAAAATATTAGAAATGTTTCTTGAGCAGCAAATCAGTGTGTGCTCTGGAGGATCATGTGACACTGAAGACTGGAGTAATGATGCTGAAAATTCAGCTTCGCATCACAATCAAAATAGACAAAAGTTTCAAAATATTACTGTTTCACTGTATTTTTGAAGAATATTCTGACTTTTATAATCAAAGGGAATGAGGACCGGAGATATCAAGCTCCAAAATGATAAAAAAGCACCAAAAATAAATTGGCATTTGATGGTCGTATGAATAACCATTCACATCCATGGAACCTTTCAATTACACAAAACGTTCTTTAATCGTGGAAAAAGTTTATTATAATGTTAAATGTTATATCACTGTCTTCGATAAAGTTTTGTCTATCCATTTATGGTGTTTTTGTTTTATTTTGGGGGTATTTTTTAATTTATTTACTTCAAAAAGTACCATATTTTCTATGTAAATTTTGCTTATTTCATGCTTTATTTTTTTTTAATTTTGTAATTACATTAAAATATCATTCCAATAATTTCTTAGAGCTAAAACCTAAAGATGAAGTGACTTTGCTGTCACCTGGTGCCTTTTTTTGGCTTATTTTAGAATGCTCTAAATTACAGTTTTTCCCATTCATTTTTATGGGTGCCCATTTTTGACCCAAATACAAGATTAAGGAGTTTTGTTTTCACCCACTTAACATTGTAGAATTGAGTCAAAAACAATTATGTGTGTTCAGGAGGCAAACTTAGGAAAAGTAGCCAAATCTTGTACTGCTCAGATCAAGGGAAGCATTTTTTAAAAATAAATCAAAACTATTTTGACCACATTTGAATACGGTTTTAGGGTTAAGGAACCCAAAATGGTTCTTTTATGCTGGCATCATTGCAAAATAAGTAAATAAATAAAAATATGTAAAAGAAAATATGGAACCTTTCTTTTAAAGAAAGATATAAAAGTCCAAATGACTCATGTGCTATAGTCCAAGTATTTTGAAGCCACATGAAAGCTTTGTTTGATGAACAACTGAAATTTAGACGTCTTGCCCTTCATTGTAAATTTCATTAAATATATGGCATCATTGGGTTTATCTTTAAGTACTTTAGTGACACTTCTTTGTAATTTGTTGGAACAAAATCTAATCATATGGGTTTGGAGCGACAAGAGGGTGAGAAAATGATGGCTGAAGTTTATTTTTTGTATGAACTATCCCTTTAAGACAGCACTACCCAGGGCTGACAACAGGACAAACTGTAAATAATATATAGAGTTTCTTTTTTTAGAGATAAGCACTATTTCTACCGTATGTAATAAAAATACCGCTCACGAGGCATCTCCTACAGCCCACTGTCTATCCAGTGTAAACTTGCCAGTTAGCTCAAATGAAAGTAGAGCCCACTGAATTGGCCTCATATTCAACCACAACCACAGAAGAGCACGGGAGACTGGGATTGTTTGCCAAAGGGATCTGGGTTTGACTTTTTGAACCCTGAATTTGCTTAGCATTGGCCTTGGCTTTACTTCAGTTTGTCTGTTGAATGTACAAACACTGTGATTTGATCTGGGTGCCAGAGCAGTTCACGCCTCCAGACCACGCAGTTCATTTAGATCACTCTGGTGGGTTCATGCCATGTGTGTGCTGCCTTTACCTCTGGCTCTGTAAACGTATACGAACAAAGCTCATGGGGCAGAGATTGCAAATGTATGCTTTTATTTATTTATTTTTTTAATTATAAAACTGGATAAAGAAGGCAACCAGTTGAAGTAAATGCATGTTGCTGAAAAGCGTCTAAAATGTTTGCACTGAACTTTACTGCTTAAAATGATGGCTTATTTGAGAAGATCCATATCACCTTATTTTGCAACACCGAAGTAAGCTATTTTCTTTAAATGTGCAAGACTTCCCATTCATTAGTTGATAGGGAAATAACTAGAAGAATGACAATGATCAGTAAACAGTAAAACTATTTGCACTACAAACCAGTTTGTTTATGATTATGATAATTAATTAAAATATGATAGCAAGTACCAGTTTGCAATATTAAGCAGCATGTCTGACTGTTTTTGTACAGCTAAAATAAGCAAAGGCAAATGACAACGGAAGCAAATGACAACGGAAGCCTTTGCACATTCAAGTTACAAAAACAAAAATATCTATTTAATATCTCATTTGTTTATCCTAGCAATGAGTTTACACTGAATATTCTGCTTCTCAGATATCTGTACTGAAAAAGACCCTTATAATCTCAAGTCAGTTTCAGAAGATATCATAGTGCATGCAAAATCTGATATTAAAGTGAACTCAAACATTTATCTGATTCTATTCAGACCAAGTTATCTGAGCTACAGTACAATCAGGTAAATCTCAACAGTTGTGTGTCCGTTTTTTTATTGCTACTAAACAAAGTATGGTGGCTAAGAGATCTCAACTTGTTGTGAGTATTGGTTGTGTGTTGTGAGTATTTGCAGTGTGTTTCTGTATTTGGTTGTGTTGTAGTGCATTTCTGTATTTGGTTGTGAGTATTTTCAGTGCATTTCTGCATTTGGTTGCGTTGTGAGTATTTTCAGTATGTTTCTGTATTTGGTTGTGTTGTTGGTATTTGCAGCACATTTCTGCATTTGGTTGTGAGTATTTGCAGTGAATTTCTGCATTTGGTTGTGTTGTGAGTATTTGCAGTGTGTTTCTGTATTTGGTTCTGTTGTGAGTATTTGCAGTGCATTTCTGCATTTGGTTGTGAGTATTTGCAGTCCATTTCTGCATTTGGTTGCGTTGTGAGTATTTGCAGTGTGTTTCTGTATTTGGTTGTAAGTATTTGCAGTGCATTTCTGAACTTGGTTGTGTTGTGAGTATTTGCAGTGTGTTTCTGTATTTGGTTGCATTGTGAGTAGTATTTGCAGTGCATTTCTGCATGTGGTTGCATTTTGAGTATTTGCAGTGTGTTTCTGTATTTGGTTGTGTTGTGAGTATTTGCAGTGCATTTCTGAATTTGGTTGTGTTGTGAGTATTTGCAGTGTGTTTCTGTATTTGGTTGCATTGTGAGTAGTATTTGCAGTGCATTTCTGCATGTGGTTGCGTTGTGACTATTTTATTTTCAGTGCATTTGGTTGCATTTTGAGTATTTGCAGTGTGTTTCTGTATTTGGTTGTGTTGTGAGTATTTGCAGTGCATTTCTGAATTTGGTTGTGTTGTGAGTATTTGCAGTGTGTTTCTGTATTTGGTTGCATTGTGAGTAGTATTTGCAGTGCATTTCATGCATGTGGTTGCGTTGTGACTATTTTCAGTGCATTTCTGCATTTGGTTGCATTTTGAGTATTTGCAGTGCATTTCTGCATTTGGTTGTGAGTATTTGGAGAACGTTTCTGTATTTGGTTGTGTTGTGAGTATTGCAGGACGTTTCTGTATTTGGTTGCGTTGTCAGTATTTGCTGCACATGTGTTGTCAAATTGATGAAAATTTATGGTAACACTTTATTTTACGACCCGCAAACAACTGTGTAAGTACACTGAAACTAGTACGGTGTACATTTCTGTAATTATAGTGTACTTCCGTGTAGGTATATGGGAAAAACATGTTAAGTTTGGGGTAATAAAGGGGTAACAAGCACCACTTTAATTTAAAGCCCGCAGGAGTTACACTTACCCTGTAACTACACAGAACAAGGGGGTAACAAACGCTACTTACTATGTAGCAATACGAAGCAACACTATTTGCGCTGTAATTGCAGAGAAAGGTACTGTTATAAAAAAAAAAAAATCGTTTTAATTACACAGTATATTTGCCCTGACACTTAAGTGTCATTGCAATTCAATGGGATAAGGTAAGTACTAATTACCACATGGTACGGTCTAAAATAAAATCATAGCAAAAACAAATTATTTTGACTTAACATTAAGTAATCTAGTAAGAAAAGCTGATAAATTTAATTGTTATCATAGTATATATATATATATATATATATATATTTATATATATATATATGTGTGTGTGTGTGTGTGTGTGTGTGTGTGTGTGTGTGTGTGTGTGTGTGTTTAATTTTTTACCCACAGATGTCAAAATTACCTGTAACATTGCACAAGAACATATTTTGCCAGAAATGTGATACATTTTATAAACAACAGACGTACAATTTTTGTCTGGGATATATTAACAGAATAGGTACCTGTTATTTTTGTTATTATCTGCTTGTTACCCCTTTATTACCCCAAACTTAACATATTGTTCCCTTGTACTTACACGGAAGTACACTATAATTACAGAAACGTACACCGTAATTTCAGTGTACTTACACATTTGTTTGCGGGTCGTAAAATAAAGTGTTACCAAATTTATTCTTAATTTGCTGGTGTTTATCGATTTGCATGTGTTTTCTTATGCAAATAACCTAATTACTTATCCTAAATGCATGCTCACTTATCTCCGAGGGAGTAATACATTAGATGAGAGATAGAATAAGCCATTCTTCTACTGTATGCATTTTAAAATGATTTTATTTCAGATTATACCCTAACATATTGACTTTAGTTCTCAGCTTTTGTTTCATCGATCACTTTAGCCATTTATATGAGCGGTGAACTGAACGAGCATGTCATGCAAGCAAATGCTGGATGGTTTACCATACACAAGCGTGGTACTATTAGATCTTTGAAAATGACCTGTTTTTCCCAGAACTCTGAGGACTTTGGTTGACCATTGCGGTCAGCATGGAGCATCTGCCCCAGTGTAGGTCTCTGGCTCAGCCTCTGATTTCTGAGGCTAATTGCACCGCTGAGGTTATCTGATCCCATTTCACAGTACCGAGGGACAGAAGGGGGACATTTTTCAGTCAAGACACATTCCCTGTCCTCCGCATGGAAAACTGCAGTGCAGAGACAAGATCGTTCAGCAGTCTCACATCAGTCAACATCAGTGCTAAAAAACTGCATAGTCTTCGATAAGCATCAATCAACAAACAAAAACATGTTCCGCAACACTAGATACAGCAATAAGTAATGTTAATTTAGTAATTTAGCCACATTAATGAAGTTATGTTACTTGTTTAAGCTATCCAGTCTTACAGATCACATTTCCCCCTCCTTGATATCCTCAAATTATTTTGGCTTGGAGCATAATGAAAAGTAGGTGAAGATAATTGTTTATTTCTAGAGCCTGTTTAAAAATAATGAGCAGAACATCATTAGCATCAATAATGAGTCATTATGCTGAGACATGCTCAGCTCTTCTACTAACACCTGAGACTCTGAGTAGGAGCCTCTGGTTACAGAGCCACAGAGAGAGCCACGCACTTGCAAAACTGTACGACGGCATACGAATGAGCATAAGAAAAGTTTTGCATTGCATGAAATGGCTCTCATCATTCGCCTGAATAAATCTGCTGTGTTTTCTCCACAACTAACAAGGATGTTTTTTTTTTCCAATTAAACGGATGTTCACCCAAACATGAAAATTCTGTCTTCATTTACTCACACTTATTTGTTCCAAACTTGTACAACTTTCATTCTTTTGCAAAACTTGCAAAACAACAAAACAAAACAAAACATCCAAGCTTGTCGTGAATAAAATACTTTTTCTGCACTGACCTTGACGGAAAAATAGACGGAATTGATTTAAACAGTGAAGTGGTGAGCACTACATTCTTATTGGTAACTGAATGCATAAATTAGCCAAAATATATCGAATTTCAATAACAACAATGATGGATCCCACTGACAAAACAAACAAAAACTAATACTAAACCATCAAAAGTTTTAGTGGCGAGTTCTATACTCTTATTGGTAGCTGAATCCATACATTTACCAAAATATATTAAATGTAATTAATAATCAAGGAGCAATACATGCGTGCAATGATGGAAATCTGCATGCACAGACTATATTGTGGGCTGACCAAAACCAAAAATGATACAGTAATATGCAGTTTTTGAGATTATAGATTCTTTAAAATGCTATTCAGCAAGCAGATTGTCTCTTGCACGCCAATCAGCTCGCTTGTGTACCGAACACAGTCAAAGTTCAAGTGTGTGACCCCTCTGTATTGCAATAGGGATATACAGTGTCACCGTCTAATTGCACACAGGGAACAAACAGACGCTGCCTCCTTTGTTTGCATCCTGGGGGCTTGAAAACGGCAATATAAAAATGTAAATATTGGGTTTTGGTGTGTGGGTCTGGGCACACAGGCTTCCACAGGCACAGGTGGAAAATATGCTCTCGGAAGCCATGCTGGGAACCACATGGCCCCACACAACATGGGGGCAAAGAGTGGCTTGCTGACCTGGCACAAGCTTTCCGTAGTTGGACCCCTTTCAAACCACGGTATTAGTTTCATCTGCGAGAGCGCTGCACGCATCAACAATGAGTAGGGAGAAGATGAGACAAAGAGATTCTCTGCCAGATTGAACCCTGTGAATGCAGGTGAAGATTTAAAAGACATTCATGGATATTTATTATATGGAGACAAAACTAAATTCACATTTTCTGAAGGAAGGAGTGAGGCTTACCTGTAAAAAACTTGCGGGTATTGTATAGTCTATGAAAACAAGGCTTTTTATGTAGTGTTGCATCTTAAGTACTGTATATTTTTACTACAGAAAATCTCTTTACATTTTTACAGAGCTTAAAGTATGGCTTGTGATATTTTTTGGCCATTTTATTGTCTACATTGGTACAATTGTTAGTCTAATCACTTAGAAAAGTGACAACACACAACTCCTCAACTGGCTGGAGGTTTCATTTATGTCTGAATCACATATGGGATGAGTTGATCATGAAGTTTACACTTAGGGTTTTGTTCAAATCACTAATCTTAAGTACGAGCAATGCTAAAGGTGATGCTTCAAGCGCCACTAATAAAATCAATACATATGCATCAGAAAACATGCATATTGAAATCTCAGTGTAACAAAGTCTAGGAGCTCAAATCATTCCCGGTGTAGAATTGATTCTTTTTGTCCATACATTAGTTGCATGATGACATGATGTCGGACCCCCCGCGTCTCGCCTTTGCCGGAGCGCTGCTGAGAGGAAGCTTGTATCCATCTGGAAGCAATAAAGTTTTCTAGAAGAGTGCACAGTTTTATTTAATCTCCCTGTGTCTTACTGTGACTCAAATGAAGGGCTGTTCCCATCTTGTCATCTGAAATCAGCCTCATGTGCGCCAGAATATGACACTTGCCACGCTGGGGGCCACAGACTTGTCGTTCTCTGCTTTGTTTTCTGCTCTCTGGA
The DNA here is from genome assembly GCF_988280905.1 of Pimephales promelas. Lineage (NCBI taxonomy): Eukaryota > Metazoa > Chordata > Actinopteri > Cypriniformes > Leuciscidae > Pimephales > Pimephales promelas. The sequence continues at coordinate 34,701,152 of NC_142775.1, read as the reverse complement.
TATCCACCTTGTGAGGTTCAACAAAATTGTTATTTTCAAATTAATTAACTAATTTCCTAGCATATCAACCAGTAATTCCTAACATAAAGAGCTAATTTAAAATCATTTTAAAATATTTTTTTGTTATACATGTGAAAATTAAAACAAAAGGGAGAACCTATACAAATGTAATGCTCAAGAAAAAAACTTGTATGCAAATTATAGGCATAAGACAGGCATCTCTATTACTGTACAATGTCTCATACTTTGGCTTAGTGATTTGAACAATCTTCTATTTTAAGGTATTAAACTTTCACACTACTCATTCTGCATCATTTGTGCTATGGACATGAATGATACCTCAAATCCTGTGGCTTGTTGAGGACAACATTTCTATTTTGGCCAGTAATCACCATGCAACAACACAGAAAACCACAAATCCTAAACCATATTACAAGTACCATTTACATTTATATATATATATATATATATATATATATATATATGAAGAGTTCAGATGCAAAAGCCTCTAAATGCCATTTGTAATTTTCTTCTTTAATGATGATTTTTATCAAACTTGTATATTTAAGCTCAGTAATTTCACTTAAATAACAATTAATAGGTAATTATCATTGCCATTTAAGTGAAATCACTGAACTTAAATATACAAGCTTGATAAAAATGATCATTCTAGAAGAAAATTTCAAATATATATATATATAAAAAAAATTCATTGCGATTAATCGCATCCAAAATAAAAGTCTGTGTTTACATAATATATTTGTGTGTGCACTGCGTATAGTTATTTTTATATATAAATAAACACACACACATGCATGTATATTTAAGAAAAAAAATATTATTTATATATAAAATATTTATATATAATAAAAATTATATATAAATCTAAATACAGTATATACATGGAAATATTTCTTAATATTTCTGTGTGTGTATTTATATATATATATATATATAATTATACACAGTGCACCCACATATATTATGTTAACACAAACTTTTATTTTGGATGCAATTAATCGCGATTAATCGTTTGACAGCCCTAATATATATATACAATTTTTTTAGGAAAAAATTTAGCAACTCGCCTGACTACTGTACTAAATTTCATTTCATCAAGCCTGCTTTTATGTAATCCAGAAAACATGAATCGGCATCCAGTGATGATAGCATGTGCGCGTGTGCTGTGAGTGGTGTCTACACACAGAGACGCATGTAATTGTCAATAAGAGAGATGAGCTCTCCGGAGACGACAGATCCATAGTCAGTCTTCAGGAGGGCTCCGTGTTATATGACCTCGCGTGTTACCAGACGTGTCATATTGATTTGGCCCTTTGCAGCCCCTTTAGACCAATGACCCTGAACATATGGCCCTTCTTATTTGTGAACTTGTGTGCCCTGCAGCAGAGGCACCAGCGGCAAAAACTCTTCTTCAACCCCCTTCTCTAACCCAAGCTTTGCGTTTTTTTGCATGGATTACTCTCAAATCCCTTTTACGTAGATCACACAAAAGAGGTGTGACGGCCTTTACAAGAAATCTACATATTCTGTCTATGCATCTTAAAGGTGTGTTTTTTTTTTTTAACTGCTGCAATATGCAATCATTTTGGTTATATACTGTATGAACTTGTTAGTATGAGTGTATGCCACAGGAAATGGACCAATCACATTTACATGGAGACCACATTTTCAAATTAAAGGGATAGATCACCCAAAAGTTAAAATTCTGCCATCATTTACTCACCCCCATGTTGTTCAAAATTACTTTTCCCCCTGGAACACAAGAGAAAAACTTTTAAGAACTGTATATATAGGAATAATACATTTCTTATTATTATCATTGATGAAAATAGTTACATGCTGCTTAAAGGAGTAGTTCACTTTAAAAAAAAAACTTTTGCAGATAATTTACTCACCCCCATGTCATCCAAGATGTCCATGTCACTCTTTCTTCAGTTGAAAAGAAATTGAGGTTTTTCACCATATAATGGACTTCAATGGGAACCAAATGGTTCAAGGTTCAAAAGACAGTTTCAGTGCAAACTGCAAACTGTTGAAAGGGCTTTTAACGATTTCAGACGATGAATAAGGGTCTTATCAAGCGAAACGATCGCTCATTTAAAAGAAAAATGGCTTTTGCTTTTGTTATTGCTTAAGCTTATGACACTTCCTGTTCTCATTGCAAAAAGAAACTGGAAAATCAGTCACGAGCAAATGACCTTGATAGTTTGCTAAATTATTATTTTTTTCTTTCTAGCATACTTTTAACTTACGTCAGCTTTCTAATACTTGCGTTAGCTTTCTAATTGCATCAGCAAAGCCACGTCAAGAGATTAATTTTGCTGCCAATTTTAATGCAGTTTTTAAAGTTGCATCATTATTCCCTTAAAAATAGATTAGCAAGTGTGGAGCTGTAAAGTGGCTAAAATACAATAGAGATAAGAAAAAAAAAAGTTTGTGTAAGCAAGAATTTATGGTCTCCCAAAAATAGAGAGAGCACAGTATTAGCAAAAAGTAAAGTTCCAATTGTGTGGCCTGTTTTAGAGCAGATCAGCAGGAAACACTATCAGTCTCATGCTTTACCAGGAGTATATCTCAATCTACATCTCATTGCTTCTACTTAGCGGGCAGCTCATTTAAACTCAATTTTCCTTTTCTTAATTGGGGGGACTAATTGGGTCCTATTGCCAAAGCCTCAGAACATCAGAGCCCGGACCAACACGACTAGCGCTGTGCACATGCTGACAACCCTGGCCTGAAAAGGGCAGTTGAACAGCAGCATTTGGAGTCTCTTTATTAAAAAGGGTGGACATGTGCAAAAACTGCAACACAATTAGTATCAAGCAGATAAGTCCTTCTTTAATCCTGTTTACGGTCGGCATCACGCAGATGTGCCAAGATTGATTCAGACAGGGGACCGGCTTACTGTAATGTAGCAGAGGAGAAGCCCCCCCCTTTCGGCCTCGTCCCGTTCTCCCTCTACACCCTTCAGGACCGCCCCTCACTCTCTCGGAGGCAGGTTCCTGTACACAGCCGTCAACACGGGCCACTTTGTCGTTTGCCCTGGCTCAAGGAAAGCTCTGTCGGGAGAGATTATCTCCTATTCCCACTAATTCAATTGACTCAGGGTTTTGTAGAGTGACCACAATGAAACGAATCTCCGGTGTTAAATAAATAGAGTGGGGTAGGTATAGAGAGGTTCGAGCAGAGGCCTGAGTAGGAACAGATGGCGGCTGGTGTCTTGCGCAGTAATGTGAGATGGTAGTTAATGTTCTGAAACGTGGAGGTGCGGCTCGGGGTGCTCCTAATGAAGAAAAGCTTTCACACGAGGAGAGAGACTGTCATTTAGGGAGACAGCTACAGAACTCGGTCCATCTTACGGCTCTGCGACAGATTTCAGTGCCGTTTAATTGGAGTTTGCCTGTGGGTAATCATTTACAGCGGGGGGTCAGGAGAGAACAGGATACTCACAGCCCATTGTAACGCTGGGGTATCAAGTGCAGCGCTGTTAAAAGACTGAATTCTCACCCATTAAAACTTCATTTCGTTGTTTTAGTTTTCATAGAAGGGATAGTTAAAAAAAAAATCATTCTCAGTTAATCATCATTATGTTGGTCCACATTTTTATGCAATTCCTTCTTCTGTAAAACACACAAAACAATATATATATATATATATATATATATATATATATATTTCACTTAAATAACAATTAATAGGTAATTATCATTGCCATTTAAGTGAAATTACTGAACTTAAATATACAAGTTTGATAAAAATCATCATTAAAGAAGAAAATTTCAAATGGCATTTAGAGGCTTTTGCGTCTGAACTCTTCATATATATATTAAATATAAATATATTTTTATCCATACAATGAATGTCAAAGGGTCCTGATAGTGTTTTAGACCCCATTGTCTTTTATACGATGGGCAAAAACAGTTTGGGGTCAGTAAGATTTTTGTTGTTGAACGAAATGAATACTTTAATTCAACAAGAAAAGGACACAATAAATTGATAAAAAGTGACATTAAAGGCTTTTACATTGTTACAGAAGATTCTATTTTAAAACTATTTTAAACTTTATCAGAGAATCCTGATAGCATGGTTTCTACAAAAATATTAAGCAGCTCAACTGTTTTCAACATTGATAATGAGAAATGTTTCTTGAGCATCAAATCAGTGAATTAGAATGATAAATAAAATAGAAATAAAAAATGTTTTTACTGTATTATACCATATCTCTGTTTTGTATAACGTTTCACTGTATTTTTAGTCAAATAAATGCAGCCTTAAAGGTGCTTTATGTATTTTTTTTAGCGGCCTCTATCTGTGATGTTTCAGATTGCAACCAATTTTTACAATTTTTGCGCGTGCTTGAACACAAGAGCGAACACTCATGGTACACGGCCACACTGAGACTTTTAACACACAGGAGAAAGCATCACACAACATGCAACATGCACAACGTTCCAATAAAGGCTACTTTTATCAGCTTGACGTTGAACTAATGCTCATCATATCATGATAACGTTACATTTGTGGTGTTATCGAGCATAAGGCATTTCACTTACTATTCGTGTATCTTTCACAATCAGCAATGTCATCATAGGGGAATGTATAATATGATATCGAAAACGGTTAGTGAACTAGACTGAATAATTTCAGTGTAACAGTAAGATCGTAGGAAGTAACATTACAGTACTGAACGTGTCTGGAAATGTCTATTAACAATATGATAGTAGTGGGATGAGTGACGTTAGACAGTAGATCCAAGTACATAAAATAAAAAGTACATCCTAAAGCACTTACTTTTTGTTATCCTGGAACAGTCTTTTGTGTTCATTTCATGCCTCATATATGTTACGGTTAGGGTTTGGTATTTATCTTACTATTTGATTAGTTTACCATTATTTCAGCATATCTGAAAACTTGTAATTTATCACAATAAAAATAGCGGAGGTCTCTCCGAGCCCGTTCTCATCCCAAAGCGCCATATAGGACGCTTTTGCAAAAGCGTAAATATCCAACGCACATGGCACCCTTGAACGTGAAATGAGACGCAGATATATTTGGGCAGAAGGCGCCCCCTAGTGGTCTAACCCTTACCCTACACCATACCTAAACTTAACCATAACCGAAGCGTCTCATTAGACGTTAAAGGGTGCCATGTGCGTTGGATATTTACGCTTTTGCAAAAGCGTTGTATATGGCGCTTTGGGATGAGAATGCGTTGTCTCTCCATAATTCAAACGCTCTGCCGATGTTAATCCGTTTTTTCGTCCTAAGTCGATCCGATTTACGTTTGGCCTGTCAATTTTGTTTTTTTATATTTATGTGGAGTTTGTGTTGGGGTGTGTTGTGCTGGATTCAGGTCGTTTTCAGACTTATTTCGTTCGCTGCAGTGCCGTCGAATAGACTGTATATAAAAAGGAGAGAGGCTCGGGAACGCGCATGCACGTCACATCCGATGGATTTCGCAGAAAATCCGACCCGGAGACTTCACATAGAAATAGGAATATTGGGCTTCAGAGGTAACAGCAGAACCCGACAAATGGATCATTGTCATGTGTGATTACAACCCCTTCACACACAGGCAAAAAAAAAGGATTCATTTTTTTTAGAAGAAAAGTTACATATAGCACCTTTAGAGGCTTCTTTCTGACCACCCAAATTTTGAATGGTTTTACACAGGTAATTTTATACAGGTTTGTATGGAGCCCGTAAAGGGACAATGGTGGTCGGAAGAAGGAAAAAAAAAAAACGAGATGCTTGCGTTTCCGTATGAAAATTTGAGTTCTTTGAAGCAAAAGTACAGTTTCTCAGGGGAACGCAATCGTTTTTGTGGGGCTCCATAGGTTTGAAACTACTAAAAAATGGGTAAATGATGACAAAATTTTCATATTTTGGGAGAAATATACCTTTCAATGCTAATAATTTACAAGTGCAGTTTCTTTGTAATCAAAAAAGAGGAAAAAACTAAAAAAAAAAAGTCATGTTGTATTATGAATGCAAATCCACAGCATTTGAATAAGTGCAGAAAAGTAATGAACCTCAATTCACACTGGCCTTTACATCTTACAGTCTTTCAATTAAACAAGACGTTTTATTACTGTTGTGGGGTCAAATGATATGACAAAAAACGAATGTTTTGGCATTTAAAAAAAAACACATTACATTACATCAATGTCTTTTGTGTGTGTTTGCTTTAGCTGACCGTAATGTGAAGAAGCAGGAGGAGTGTGTGGAGCTAAAGGATGTGTTTGCTGTGAAGGTGAAGCGGAGACGCTCCGTCGGGCAGCAGTCGGGTGGAACTCTGCTGGGCATCACACTCTTTCAGTGCAAGAAGAAAGGGCTCAAACTAAAGGACCATGCCATCCACTTCAACAACATGAGCGTGGACCACTGTGAGACTTGGTTCAAAAGCCTTAAAGAGATCCTCAGCGGTACGTTCCCTCATTAGAACAGTTGAACATCCTGACACTGAAAAAAAATATCACATATCAAGAATTAGGCATTTTAGAATCATTTTATCTTGGAGCCTCACTGAATTTTATGACGTACATTTATGACATGCAAACATTAACCTGGTCAACATTTGCTTCATTTTATATTTTATTGTGTTTGCTGACATTTATTGAATAAAGACTGCTCAACTCGGTAATGGATTCGACACAATTACTCTGTTCCTGAACTTAGTGAGTGTAGCATTTTAAGTGCGCTCTTTAAGATGTAGGTGGCATAATTATGGCACCACATAAGATTGTATAAAAAACTTAATCTATTCTGGTTTAGATGGGTTGAAGAGCTGGGAGCTTTGTCTAGTTAGAACAGCTAAGAATCGTTATCAAAGGTTCTCCGATATTGAGCACTGTAGTCTTACTAGCTCAGATCTTAGAGTCCTATGAAGATTACAACAAACAAATTAAACACAGCTATGAAATATACCATGAGTCTTCAGACTTGCAGCACGTCACGCAGCAATCCTTTTGTACAAGGAGTCAATAATGGAACAAACTAGAAAGCATACTAATACAGTAGAATAGAAAATCTACCTATTCAACATACTTAAAAGTTTACCAATAATAGCCTAGAAAGTTTACCAATGTAATAAGCTAGAAAGTTTACTAATACAACAAATCTGAAAACTAAGTTAAACTCACAATTCACCTCTAAATATCAAACAATTCACTTGTAAATCTGAGCCTTTTTTACACAAATACTTACAAGAACCATTTTTCCCACAATATTTTGTGTGCTGTGTACACTACTGCTCAAAACTTTGGGCTCAGTAAGATTTTTTTTAAAGAAAATAATACGTGTTATTATTAGTAGTAGTATTATTAGCAATGATGCATTCAATTGGTCAAAACTTGTACATTGTTATATAGAGAAACAAATCTATTTCAAATAAATGCTGTTCTTTTGGACTTTCTATTCATCAAAGAATCCTGAACAATTTCCTAAAATATGAATATATTAATAAAATATAGTTACGCTTTATTTTAAGGCGACAGTTACATTGCACTTACTCAAATGGTACTGAGTAATATTAACTCCATGTACTGGTAACGCTTACAGTCCAGTTATCCATGTAAATACTACGTTCTTATTTTAGTAACTACAATTACTGGGTAATAACTAGTACTAACCCTGAACCTACCCCTAAACCTACCCCTGTTCCATGTACTTACCTTATATTAGCCAGTACTTTCTAGGTAAGTACACTGTAAGTAATGTAGAGTTTGGTTTGGTGTTAGTTTCTTGTAATTATGCATAATTTACTGTTATGTCACCTTAAAATAAAGTGTTACCTAAAATATTACTTTTAATATTTAAAATAATAATGTTTTCAAAATTGATAATAATAATTAGGGCTGTCGAACGATTAATCGCGATTAATCGCATCCTAAATAAACGTTTGTGTTTACATAATATATGTGGGTGCAGTGTGTATAATTATTTTGTATATATATAAACACACACACATGCATGTATATTTAAGAAAAAAATAATTTTTATATATATAATATAAACTATATATAAATCTATATACAGTATACACATGAAAATATTTTTTAAATATATACAAGAATGTGTGTATTTATATATATATATATATATAATAATTATACACAGTGCACCCACATATATTATGTAAACACAAACTTTTATTTTGAATGCGATTAATCGCGATTAATCGTTTGACGGCCCTAATAATAATAAATGTCTTGAGCACCAAATCAGCATAACAGAATGATTTCTGAAGGATCATGTGACACTGAAGACTGAAGTAATGATTCTGAAAATTCAGCTTTGCATCACAGGAATAAAACTCTATCAGTTGTCAGTCAAAATGATAGACTATTCGTATAACTCACAGGGCTGCCTATGTTGATCGTTCTATTTCAATCAGAATGCTGCCTAAGAAGACACCAAGGTAGATCACTAAGTTTTTGGAACAGAGCCTTTGTATCATAATTAAATGATCTCTCAGGTATGCATCAGATCTACAATATGACGTTTTAGCTGTGTCAACAACATCCTGACTGCACAAAACAAAGTCATGAATAAACTCCACGAACTGGATTATAAGGTACGCTTGTTGAGAGAACCGAGGGGCACCATCTCCTTTGTGTGATGACCAAATCATTATGTGGTGTGCCTGATGGTAGGGGGGTCGGAGGGGGACTTGAAAAAGGGTGGTGTTGGCCGCAAGGACCTGCTGGATCAGACTGGAGGAACAGGTTGGTCCTACGGCCTCCCTGGAGTTTGTAATTATCTGTGCTTCTCTCACTAGCGTTCACTGCCAAGACAGGCCAGCGGCCTGCCTAGCGATCGCTGTGCTGCACGGGAGACAGGTGTCCTTCCAAATGCGTCAGAACTCTTCATTCTCCGGTTCCCGAAAAAACTGGGGGAGGGACGCAAGGAGGAGATTTAATAGTGGGGGATGTCTAAGACTCTCCCGAGGACCAACAAAATGGTTTCTTCTTTCATAAGCAATTCTAGAAACTTCCTTCGTCGGCTAAATGAGCGTTGAGCATTCAGACGTTGCCTTTGTGAAAATGTGCATAATCTCTGTTAATCCCGGTCTGCAGAGAATGCAGCACTGAAATAATCTAGCCTCACATTTAGGCTGAAAGTTCAATTTCAGAAATCCTTCTTTGTGCGCCCCACATAAATACTGAACACGGTACATGTAGGCTATATTTAAAACTGGATTGGATATGGGATGGGAGTTTAGGACTAGATAATGGTAAGGGGGAAATCTCTGGAAAGTGTTTTTGTCCGAGTCAGGGCCTAGTCATAATGCTGTATTAACACCAGCTAATCCCTGGAATTTCAGTTACAGCACTGAATAAGAGGTGATGTAACAGCAGTGCTCAGGAGGTGCATTACTCACTGGGAAATAGGGAGGGGATTGTCCAGGCCTCACAACTTTATACTATCAAGCCCTTCCCCCACCTCAGTGAATCTTTTCGGCCTTACAACTTCTTCACACGAAAGAGTTTCTGAGCTGTAGCCCTTTAAAGATTGAAATGCTGGCTTTTTGCGGGTAATTGTGAGTGAGGACTGCATGTACTTTGGGCAGAACATGAATTAATTAACATAATTAAAGAATATGCCTTGAGGGAGCCTGGAGGAGAGAGGACATGCTTATTTAGTGCTGTGAGGAGAAAAATTAATACACAAAGACAAGATTCATTGTGGTGTCATACAGTGGAATTACATTGAGACATTCCAAGTCCATTATACTGTTTCAAGAGTATAGCCAGAAGATTTAAACATTATATGTTTTGGCATGACATTACAGACCGTGTCTGTGTAAAGTTTCATCATGTCTTCCAGCTTAATGACCTAATGTTTGTGATGTACATTTTCTTCTGAAAGGATTATAATTTTTTATAGCGATGCAGACATTCATACACCTAAAAATGTAGCCACACTTTACAGATGACTTCTAAATGGAATTAAATTTCAGTAAATATATCTAAAACTTCTTTAAATATATATAAAATAAGATACAATTACCACTGCTCAAGAAATTACAGTAAGACTTACTCACTGGATTTTGTATTTATATCTCAAAATCAGGTTGAAAACACTTTATCCAAATTGCATTCTCTGAAAACTCATCTTATTAATTGAATGTTACTTAGGAAGTAAATTTAAGAATTTTTATATTTTTCATCTAGAAGATTAGATCAGGATTTGGCAGTGTAGATCAAATAATAAACAGGTTTGTACTGAATAATTAATGCACCTGATGTAATTTTAGCAATCCTAGCATAACCAACACAGAATGACAAAAGTATTAAAACTTGCATTATCACAAAATATTTTTTAGCTTGATGAGGGTTAATTGAAAACAACGTTTAAAGCTGTTTTAGTGATGATGTAGTTTAAAAGTAGTAAAAAAAAAACAGATTGCCATTGGTCAGATGACAAACGGATCACGATAGCGTTCTACTCTTACCTTTTCTACCATTTAAAGATAGCTACGCTACTCTGAATAGCACATTAGCAAAGTATACCTTTCCAAATAGCATATTAACAATAGCATTGGCAGAAATAGTAAGAATATAATGTTAGTATACTATGTATACTATATATGATTTCAACAGTAAATCTGATATGAATGAAAAAAATATATAAACTCCAGAGCAACAGTATGAAGAAATCACTCCAAAATATTAGGTGAGTTTTTCTAAAATAATGAGACCATCAGTTTTGCAGTGTAACTAGTGTTTGTTTTTACAGTTATGAATCAGTTTGTCCTTATTTCAGTACATACTATCTCCTGTGTTATATATATATATATATATATGAAGAGTTCAGATGCAAAAGCCTCTAAGTTCCATTTGAAATTTTCCTCTAGAATGATAATTTTTATCAAGCTTGTATATTTAAGTTCAGTGATTTCACTTAAATGGCAATGATAATTACCTATTAATTGTTATTTAAGTGAAATTACTGAACTTAAATATACAAGTTTGATAAAAATCATCATTAAAGAAGAAAATTTCAAATGGCATTTAGAAGCTTTTGCATCTGAACTCTTCATATATATATATATATATTAGGGGTGGGCGATATGGCAAAAATATAATATCACGATTTTTTTAGGAAAATCACGATCACGATTTTTTATCACGATTCTTTTTCAAGTTGGTTTTAATATTTTGCAAGTGGCTGTTCATTACAGCCAAACTAATGTCCCTATGTTAAAAACAAAGCCTTAGGTAACAAAATAAAAAAAGAAAGGCATACATTTAGGCCAGTGGTAAAGATAAAAATCTTTGTCATTATTTTCTTTGTTATTAAAAAAATAAGACAAGATAAACATTACACAAATTAATATTCAAATTAAATAAATAGCACGTTATTTTTTCAGATGCAGTAGGTGTATTTAGCAGTAGCATTGAAGAAAGTGATTAAATTAACAAATATGAAATTAAAACACTACATAGACTTCACTGAATAAATTATTGATTCTTATTAAAGCTACTATTAAAGTTCTCAGTCAGAGTGATTTTCTCCTTGTGTTTTTTAGGGATAGTTCCCTCAAAAATAAAAATGGTCTCAATTTACTCTCTCAAGATGTTTTAAACCCGAATAAGTTTCTTTCTTCTGTTGAAAATAAAAGTTATTTTGAATAATGTGGGTAACCGAACAGTTGCTGGTCCCCCTATAGTTTTTTTATAGGTTCTCTCCAGGAAGTTAATGGGGACCAGCAACTGTTTGGTTACCCACATTAAAAAAAAAATCATCTTTTGTGTTCAGCACAAGAAAGAAATTAATACAGGTTTGGAACAACATTAGAGTGAGTAAATAATGACAGATTTTTTTTTTTTTTTTTTTTTGTGAACTATCCCTTTAAGGACAAGCGGCAGTAGGCTACTATTTATTCCTGTGGCTTTTAGACCAGCACGCGACGCGTTTAATATAGACGCATATTACACCAGATATTCTCTCAAATGTTTGCTTTCACTTTAGACATAGTCTGTTTATGTAAACATTGTGTGTATTTAACAGTATTAGCGTAATAAGACTCGAGAGATAACTTAGTCCAGTATTCAGGCGCTGTTTGACAGGCTTCTAGTGCCTGTGAGCGTCGGGGGTTTGCGGTCAGGAAAGCGCACGTTAAAACAGCGCATCAGCGCGTGAATTAAATGTTTAACCGGCAAGGCTTATGCAAGTAATGAACTTTTGTGAATTGCAGTGTCCCGTATCTGTTCATTAACGTGTGATGTGTAGGCTATACGTCGCGTTGTACAGTTGAGACGGGGCGCCAGAACTGAACTGATAGAATGCACTGTAACACGATACTACGATATTTCTTCAAAAGCAGATCGCGGAGACATTTTAATCGTCCACGATTAAAAATCGTCATATCGCACACCCCTAATATATATATATATATATATATATATATATATATATATATATATATATATATATATATATATATATATATATATATAAAAATCATTGAATAGGCCCCTTCATGACCTTCTCATGCAAGTTATGATAAACAGCAGCACAGTTATCATGTGCTACATGAGCTTCCACGTCACTGTTCATGATCACCTGCTATATTTAACCTTCCCAAACTCTTACAGTTGTTAATAAAGCATGACAGTGTGTTTGGTGCTTGTGGAAATGTCCACCCCACCCCCCTGCATCGCGCGCACATGCTCTCACACGCACACGGACGCATGTTTTCCATAGGTGGATTATCTCTGTTTTTTTATTGGCCGCGCTGCCGAATCATTGGCTCGGGGGATGAGAACGGGCACGCTGGATTACAGGGGTGCTCACCTGTTACAGCAGCCCAGCGTATCCCGGCGTGGTGTTTCCCAGGGAGGCGGCACAATGGAGGGTGTGTCCCAGCTGACACTCAGCACAAAAGGTGAACGGTTCGGTAAAAAAAAAGCCCCCAGACCTCCATTTTATTCAAGGTGAGCTCTGAATGCCATACGCAGCATCGGCGTGTTTTTCTGACAAGCCATGTGATGTGCGCTGACACATGAGGTGCGGCCGCCCAGCTGACAGATTAAACCCTGTGGTCAGAGAGCGAGCGGTCGGGCCAGGCCACAGACCAAACGTGCGGGGATACGACCGGCAACAATAGTAGCACCTGTACTACAGTCTACTTGGGTCCAATGTAGTCGTCGAGTTGAACTGGAATAGACTCCTTGTGTCCTTAAACCCTCTTTTGAAAGATTAGCCTAGGCAGGTCAATCAGAGCCCGGGAAGCCCTCGGCGCTCCACTCCGGACACATAATGTGCTCTTGGT